>NC_052065.1:91948827-92126327 GCF_903992535.2 Arvicola amphibius | reverse complement strand
TTTCAAAATTATGATGTCTGTCATTTACTGTGTTAAGGAGCATATGTGCTATTGTTAACAGAGGCAATCACACACAAAATCTGAGCATACTTAAATCCTGATGAGAATGGAGAGAGAGATAAATGAGAGAGGGCAAAGGAACAGATGGGACATAAAAGAGGAAAGAAATCTTGGGGTTCAGGCAATCAGGGAAAGACAAGAATAGCCAGGGGTGGGGAGACAGGGGGAGGCAAAGCATAAAACACTTTGATTGCAACTGTCATAATGATACCTAACACAATATGCTTATTTTAACAATAAATTAAAAACGACCTTCCATTTGTTTATTGTTAAAAATCTCAGAATATAAAACATAGAAGAAAGAAAGAATTCTATTTGAAACCAGATTTGGGGCTCAGCCTAGTGACTCTAATATCTTATACATTCTTCTCTGGATCTGTTCCTACTGTACATCTGGAATACTGCCAGTTCCTCGCTCAGCAGAGGCAAGGATGCCCAGAAGGTACTCAGACTAAGGCAAGAAAGTGGACTCAGTGAAGCTGCATCAGTAGCAGGGAATAAAGCCAAAATACAAGTTTCCCTGGGTCCCCAGGAGATCCAGACTACTCACCTCATATGCACAGCTCCACAGGCTATTCACTGAAGACTGGTTAACCGCTGAATCAAAGCCCCTTCTCTACTTTATACGGAGCCATAATAGCCAGGAATTGAAATACACTACACCAAAGGAGGCCTAATGATCTCCATCTTCTGATCCCTACATCTAGCCCCAGGTTCTGGCTGCCAATTTCATTTATTCATTGAGTGCTTACTGGGTGCTTCTATGTAGTAGGCAGTTTTATGGGCCACTGCTACAGAATGAACAAGACAAACACAATCTGCCCGCAGGGCAGACAAATTGTCAGGAAGGAGAGAACTACAAGTGAGAGAAGATGTGGGTACTGATGACACTCACCCCATTTACACTGTGACCCCTCTACCTCACCTCTTGGTAGAACACAAATCGTGCAATATAAGATGGCAATTATGAAAGTATCACCTTAAACCTGCTAACAGATAACAAACTAATTCCAAGACTGCCTTGGGATTTGCATCCTCCAATAGGCAGTAAGTCCACTGAGGCGAGGACTGTGTCTGTTATCTCTGTATACCCAGTACTCAACAGAGCAAAGGCACCCAGTAAATGCTAAATGAACTAGTGAGGGTTTTTTGGTTTTTTTTGTTTGTTTGTTTGTTTTTTATACTTTATTAAGGGGGAGGTACATTCTATGGTGCGTGTGTGGAGGTCAAAGGGCAACTTGTATGGGTTGGTTCTCTTCTTCCACCATGTTTGATCTCGGGTCATCGGGATTGGCAGCAAGCACCTTTACCCACTGAGTCATCTTCCTGGCTCATTAGAGGCCTTTATTACTATACAGGATAGGAGCCCATTTCTTGCCTAATCCAGTTAAGCCTCTGGCACTTAGTATGAACCTATTAACTTCAAAAGTCCCCACAGGCTGATGGTTCCCTGGCAAATGAACATCCATCTGCAGGATGAGAAACAGAATGAGTCCTGGAGTACAGCCACCTGTGCGGATACCAGTGACTACAGCTCTGATATACCAAGACAGAGGCCTATACTTATGCACATCAAAAGAGTATCTCAACAAGATGGTAGAGATGTTTCGTGGCTTAGCAGGAAGGATGGGATTGCAAGCAAACTTAAGAGGATGGGAGTTTAGTTGGCTGGGGCAGTGGAAGCATAAAAGCAAGTAGAACAAGCAGGGACCAGACTTTTACTTACTTTAACACCTGTGCGACTGTATTTGGTCCAAACCATTCACCAATTGATTTCCCTTCTCCTACACCCATTTGTGCTGTTGTATGTGAAAAAATTAACAAGTTAGCAAAATACCTTTTGTGAGCCACAGACTCCTGTTTTTTTTTTTTGTTTTTGTTTTGTTTTTGGCATGAAAAAGCAGACAGACAACTTAGTGAAGCTACATATAAGGTAGAGAAGGAACAAGTTCATAGGCTACAATCTTGAAAATCTACAAAATTTGAAAGTACAAATCTGATGATCTTACCCATCTGATGGATCGAATAGCAACAGTCTTTTCTATCTAGGAAACACTGCAGAATCCTTTGGTATTCTTTGGGCTGTTCTTTTTGTTTCTCCCAGTTCCAATCTTTTGCAGGGAGAGGGGATAAAACAGGGTTAAAATCAGCCATTAACTGTTATAACCAGGCAATAAATTAAAAGGAAAACAAGAGAGCTACATCGAGGAGGCAGGCTGGTGAAGCTGGCATATTTCTGTGTATCTTTCATTTAGATAGCAGATGCTACAAAACTGACTTCTATAGATTTGGTGGGGATAAAGTGAAAGCCAGGGCTGGGGAGTAGAGATCACTTGGCTAGGATGTGTGGGGAAGTTAAAGCTGAGGATGGAGTTGAACAGAGACTGAACTTGCCCCAAGGGCTGGAGCTGGCCAGCAATTACATAACAACAGTGTCACAAAGCTATTTTTCTGGCAGCTACGCTGCAAGGATATAACCCAGACACCATAGTGTCTCATCTCTACACAAACAGCAGTGGCTTTTGTCCTTACATTCTGGCAGTATTGCCAAAGGGTCTCATGACAGGAAGTGCTATTCTGATATATGAAAGTTTATGTGGAAATAATAGATACAATTCACTGCTAAGGAAGTGTTTTTAAAAATTGTATATTGAGAAGGGAAAGAAAAAGTCTTATAATTCAGAAGGTTGAGGCAGAAAAATTTCGATCTCATCGCCAGTCTAGACTATATTGTGAGTTCAAGATTAGCCTAAGCTATATACAGCAAAAGCTTTTTTTCAACAAAACAGCCAACCAAACACAAAGCAGGAGGAAGATGATTCCATTGGTAAAGCAATGGCCAGCATGAGGACCGGAGTTGGAAACCCAGCACCCATGGAAAGAGCTCAGTGCAGGAGTAGTATGCACCATAATCCAGTGCTGGGGAGAGAGACAGGAGGATCTCCAAGGCTTGCTGACCAGCCAGTCTAGCCAAGTCAGGAAGCTCCAGGTTCAGTGAGAGACCCTGTCTAAAAACTAAAGTCTGGATTAATGACTTTGGCCATGTACATGAGTCTACAGGATCATCTTTGGATCCCTCAGCTCCCTTTTGCTCCTAGTTTCTCTGAACCCAAAGTCTTAAGCTTCAACTCTATCATATCCACTAGGACAAACCACAGCCAACTTATATCAATAGCTACTGAACTATCTGGTTCTGGGGAAATATTGATTAACTGGTAGCTAAGGGCCACCAAATATGTTTTGATCACTGCCACATGAATACCTCATCTTAATTGTAAAGTGACTGAATAAGAAAGAACCCAAAATCCTTACAAAATTACCTCTTCTAATTCATTTTAACTACAAGCTCTATCCAAATCCTCCCTGCTATTTGTTTTTCTGCTAAGCAACAGTGACTGCTGACTGTGGAGATTTTTCCAGCAGGCCCCCTACTTCAAGAATTCACTTTCAGAACTAACTCACCTTCAAGTTTTTAAAAAATGAATTAAAAGGGGTAGCAAGACAATTCAGCAGGTGAATGTGCTTGGTTCCAAGTCCAGTGACCTGAGTTTGGTCTCCAGGAGCTTCATGGTTGAAAGAGACAACTGATCTCCACAAGCACACTGTGGTACAGAGTGCATGCACGCGCACACACACACACACACACACACACACACACACACACACACACACACGCATGCACGTGCGCGCGCATACACACACACAGTAAATAAGTAATAAAAATAGTAAGGATGCAACTGGGAAATAAAAGGAAGCCAATCTCACAATGATAAGTTTTGCAAGTTTTCTCTCATATGTGGAATCTAGGGAGAAGTGGAGCATGAAAATGTAAGAGGGATTATGGGGGAGGGTAAGAGGGGACAAAGGAGGTGGGGAGGAGGGCTAAGGAATGGCAATAGAGGGTCTAGAGAGATGGAGGTTAAGGGCACTATACTGTTTTTGTGAAGGACAGAAGTTTAGTCCCCAGAACACAAGTCAGGTAGCTCACAGACATCTGTAACCAGAGCTTCAGGGGATCAACACCCACTTTTAGTCTCTGTAGGCACTACATTCACGTACACATATGCACGTCCACACACATACATACAAACATAATACTAAAAACTAAAAATAATTTTTGAAAAAGAAATAGTAATAGAGAAACTATGGTCAAAATACATACAATGCATGGAAATGTCACAATAAAATCTACTACTTTGTACAATTGATATATGCTAGCAAAATGTGGGTTTATCCCTTAAGACAATAATAAGTCTAGCTTAAGAAGTATGTGTAGTGTACCTGCTGGACACAGAATCAGAGTATAAGCATTTTAATCTCACATCTAAGCTGCTTGCCCTTGGACAAATCACCTCGCTGCCACGAGCCCCAGTTTTCTTGTCTGTGGGCTAGAAATGATGACAGTACACAGAGCAAGCAAGCACAAAATAGCCAAATCCCAGCAGGAAGGCAAGAAGCTGGAAAACCTCCCCCAGCACTTTGCAGATCCTCTCTAAAAGCTGGTGCAGGACCTGGGAGTCTGCACAGTGAGATTAACAACAGCTAGCAAGCTCAGCAGCTTGGTAGCATGGGAAACTGCACTTTTACTCTAGTGTCTGAACTGGTGTCCATCCAAGATCATCCTCCAGAAGAAGCATGCATATGTCACAGGGAAAATAAGAATAAGAATAACCAGAAGGTTCTTAAATAATGAAGCTGCCTCCTGAGAAAGCTAATTTAGGGATTTATTCATTATCAAATGGACATACTCAGTGAACCAAAGCCAAAATAGTACTGGCTTCCTCATAAGCACTTCCTTTAGGTCATTTATATCCTGAGCTACATGGGTATTTTAAAAAGAGTTAAGAAACAGACTGATCACCACACCCTTCTTCCTGTTTTCTTTGTTATCTTCTCATTTTGTTTTGGTTGTTTGTTTTGTTTATTGAAACAGCGCCTTGCTCTGTAGTCCAGGCTGGTTGGAAACTTAGTATGCAGGCAAGGCTAGCCTCAAACTCACAGCAGCTCTCTTACCTCAGCCTTCTGAGTGGGAGGACTATAGGTGTGAGCCACCATGGCCACAGCTTTTTATTTGGTTTGGTTTGTGTTTTGAGACAGGGTCTCTCTAGGAAGTTTTGGCTGTCATGAAATTCTCTGATAGACCAGGCTGGCCTTAGACTCACAGACATCTGCCTACCACTGCCTCCTGAGTGCAGGATTGCCACCGTGCCCAATTTAGGGTCACAGCTTTGTTTAATCTGACATTTTCAGGACCCATTCAAACAGTAGTAAAAACGGAAATTTTAAATGACACATCTGCCCCAGGTTAGTTCTGTCCCCGGAAATAACTCTTGCTTGGTGAGTCATAAGGAAGTATCAGCTAGTTCCTTCTCATGATGGGCTTGGTTAACTTTTCAGCCCAACACTTGAGCTGTTACAAGGCAATTTAGGATCTGCAGTTTCGTTACTGAATGTTCTTAAAGCCCAGGGGCAAGTGATAGGGCAGATGTCTCAGAAACCATTTGTAGAACAAATGGAGCTCACCCCTTCCCAAGTGTCTACAGATAAGGGCTTGGGCCAGCATCATCTGTCCACAGCGTAGCATACATCCCCAGCCAGCATCAGATGAAGGGCCTGTTCCCCCTGTTGGCAAAATGGATGGGCATGAAAATGTGTTTCTTAAATTAATCTTTTCTCGATCATCAGCATACTTGAAACTACAAACACATATACATATACACGAATTCTGAAAGGAGAGACAATAAATGTATTTAGAGCTCATATGGGGTTTGAATATAGAAGTGGAACTTGTAAAGACAATGCTGAATCAAAGGAAAGAGTCTACAGTCAAAGACAAAGCAAACAAATAACTAAACAAGCCCCCTTGGATTTCTTGCGTGAAGACTTCAGAGTATGCATGCTATTTTGGCAAGTAACTATCATGGATAACTATCAACAAGGACATTACGTTGACTAAAGCACAAATACTACCACCGAGGGTGGACATCAAAATGATCAAAGACATATGAAAGGCTCTTAACTATTCCAAATGTACTTAATGACGTTTACAACAACAACAAATAGATGAAAGGACCCTAGATTAGGCAGAAGAACAATACAAGCTAAATCTCAGCTATATGTTGAGGATAATAGCATATACTCTACCTATTATTGGTGGGCATTATAAGAATTAAATGAGAAAATATTTCACAGTTATAGTACCCACATAGGATACTTGGTATCATGAGTATGGTCTTAATAAAATTCTATTAATAAGTTACAAATGTATTACATCTTTAAAATATACAAAGTTAGTTAATAAATGAGACCATGGGTGCCATTTGAAGAAGATTTGATGTAACGTAAAAGTCAAACATGTGTACAGAATGAGTTCTACTAGGGTCCTATTCAAAAGGCTTAACATAATCAGATAACTTGATTTTCTTTTCCATCTCAGAAGCAGAAGTCTTCTGAAGGTATGATCCCAGAAGTCTAGTTCCGAAGAAGTGAGCACTCCTGTGAAACAGGTGGGCCAAGACTAAGGGGCATGGATAGATTTCGGAGCTGGAGGAGAGCCCTTGGGCTGTTGCTAATGCTAGGATTGAGGTTATATTAATGCAGGAAAGGTTTAGAACCCCAGAATACTAAAGATTAGTCTGCTGTGTTAAGTAGTAGTCTAAGAAGCAAAGAAAATGTTTGGGTAGACTTCAGATTTAGCCCATCGCAGAAAGGTTAATTTCACTCCAATTATTAGGTCCAACCTTGGTCTGACAAGATGCTCTTTAGAAAAGCAACTTCAACTGCTTATACTCTTTCCCTATCTTTCCATGCTACTAGGGCGTGGTTACATTCCTCACAAACACTTTCCAAATCCTCTTAACTTATCAAACTATCCTTTTTTTCCCTAGATGGCAGCTAGGAATTCTAAGGAAATCTTCTCAATTTGTCTCTGAATGTCAAAGTGCTTTCATTTCACGAGAAAATAGTAGAAGGAATTATTTTCTTTCCTTCAGGGCCTAAGCCTCTTTTATAGTCAAATAGTACCTTATGGCAGTGAAAGGCAATTTAATAGTTAGATATTACCCAGTTAAAGCTTATTTGATTCTTTAAATATCATCTGTTGCATGAACACTTAAAGGTGGGTCAAAATTACTACTGGTTAAACACTACAACACCATGGAACCACACGTGATGGGCTACTTCCACAATGACATTTTGGGATGAAATGTTAAACTTACCTGCTCCCCTAAATCAAATTCTTTGCCACAGTGAGCTGTTAATTCTGAGGTTTCTGTGATGTCATTGATAACCTCAAGCAAGCTATCTACAAGGAGGAAAACACAGCACAACAAATGATATACCTACCAATCGGTGAAAATTTCCTTCTGTATGTAAACCATAGACGAGCACTTATATCAGACAACAGCTTAGATTTTTCTGTAATTAAATGTGAAATTAAAATTAAATCATCATATCCCATCTTAAAAAATGCCTACTTCTACGTCAGCAGCAAGCTTACTTTCAGATAGCCAATCAAGTTGATTGTTATAGAACTAGGGAAATTCACAGGAAACCTAATATCATTTGAGCCTACTATTTTCAATACTTCTCTTTACCTTCATTTTCACCAGAGCTATTCTACAGGTTCTTCTAATGATATGAGATATTTCCTGTCTCCTTCTCAATGATTTTCAGGATCCTGAAAGGTATTAGCACTGAGGTCATGCCCATATGACAAGGAATAGGAAAAGCAAGTATCTTCTATAACCCACTAGGGCAGCCTGAAGGATGATAATATCAGTGTCCATCGTCTATTATCCAATTATCATGTGTAGGAACAGGGGCACAAATGCATACATTTGACTAAAACAGAAATGCTCCTGCTAACTACATAGGAACTTTATCCATAGCATCTAGTGCCCTATTTTCATGTAAGTGAAAGGATAATATCACAAATACCTTGCATACCTTTCCAAAGCTTATTTCTTGCATTCTGTGATGCAAATTCCCTTCAACCACTACAATCACGGCTTCTCCATTTCCTCCTGTACTTGGGTATGGCTCTGTCTTCTCTAGTCGTCTCTCTCCCTCTTAATGTCATATATGCATATGTGAATTCAGTATAGAATGTATAGTCATTGTGTTTTCAAAAGCAGAAGGGAAATGTAAATTTTACTGATAGTTTCTAATTCCATCTTTTGGAACAAATCAAAAATTAGAGTTGGATGCATTTCCTTTCATTTCATTGTCCCCAGCGCCTAGCCCCCATTTTGGGAGGTGGATAACATTCAAGACTAAGAGTTCTTGAACTTTCAAAAACAGCTCAGTGGTTATGAGCACTGTCTGCTCTTCTAGGGAACCTGGTCTCAATTTCTAGCACCCACATGGGGGCTTACAACCATCTGTAGCTCCATTTCAGGGCATCTAATGCCACCCTCTGACCTCCTGGTGCACAGACCTGAATATAGGCAAAATACCTATACATATAAACTAAATAAATAAACTTTAAAATACTGAGTTTTCTTTTCTTGTCTTTTTAAGCACCACCCCCCAACAGGGTCTCATGTACCCTAAAATGGCTTCAAAATTGCTGAGGATGATGTTAAATTTCTGATTCTTTTGTCTCTATCTTTCTTTTTTTAAAATGTGGAGCCCAGTCTTGCCTCGAACTCGTGATCCTCCTGCCCCTGCCTCCTTCAGCAAATCCTACCAGTGTGCACCACCACAACTGGCATTCTGCCTCTACCTTTCTAGTGCTAAGCTAGCAGGCATGGCCACCAGCCCCAGGGTTCTGGGGATTGTATCCAACACTTGGTACATGCTAGGTATTCTACCCACTGAGCTACAGCCTCAACCCAAGAGTATAGTAGCACATTCTTATAATCCTAGTACTCAAGAGTCTAAGGCAGGAGAATTTCAAAATCAAGGCCAGCTTGGGCTGGCTACATACTGAAACCTTGTAGCAGGGGTGAGCTTTAACTTGGGTCTGCTACTTACTGTATATTATATATATATATATGTATATATATATATATATATAAATTTATCACTCAATTTTTCTGAGCTTCTGTTTTCTCATCTATAAACTTATACCTACTTCATTAAGGATATGCATATTCAAGAAGATAATTCATATAAAGTCAAAATATGCATACACACACATATATATACACATTTATAAAGCACTTAGTTGATATCTAATATGTTGTAAGTCTATGCCAAATGTTGCTATTTTTGTATGCTTGACCCTTTAAACATTTACGCAGATCATTCTTGCCTCTTCAGCCCCTATAGCTTCCAGCTTGGCTCTATGCTAGGGAGGAATTCAACAAACAAAAAATTCAACTTGCAAGGCCTTTCCCAGCCAGGCATAGTGTCAAATGCCCGTGATCCTAGCACTTGGGAGGCTGAAGCAGGAGGATGGCTGTGGATTTGAGGTCAGCCTGGTCTACATAGTGAGTTCTAGAGTTCCAGGTAAGCTTGAGCTATGGAATAAAGCTCTTTCTCAAGAAAAAGAAGGGAGGGAGGGAAGACATTTGCAAATTTAATATCTGAATAAGGGCATACTTCACATCTTAGATTTTTCCTGTTGTTTGGAAAGTAGAACTAGAAAAGGTCCTCCTCAACCCTTCACTGGAAGTCCTGGAGAAGGAAGGGAAGGTTCAGAGAGAGAAAGTCCCTTTTCAAAGTCTCCCTAATGGGCGCAATGGTTCTCAATCTTTCTAGTGCTACAACCTTTTAATACGGTTCCTCAAGCTGTGATGACCCCCCAGCCATAAAATTATTTCATTGTTACTTTATAACTGTAACTTTGTTACTGTTATGAACCATGAACCATAATGTAAATATCTGGTATGCAGGATACTGATATGTATCCCCTGTGAAAAGATCATTTATCCTCCAAATGGGTCACAACCCACAGGTTGAGAACCACTGGGTTATGAAGCCACCATCTCACTAATGGCTAGCTTTGTGATCTCTCCACTGTTCACAATTTTCCAATAAAACACTGGCGCAGGAAGGGCAAGGCCTAACTTCTTCGCCTGCCCTTTGATCAGCTTCCTCCTATCCGTTATGCTATCTATGCTAAGGGCTTCTGTAGAGAAGCCCAGAGCTTCCTCTTTCCCATCCCAGGCATTAGGCCTTCTCTATTCTTTAAGAATGCATGTGATAATTGGGAAAGCTCAAGCCTACTTTCCATCTGCTGCAAGTAACTAGAAGTTATATACAGAAACAGAATCAACTAGGGCACTGCAGTCATTACAGGAAGATCTAAAGCAGAAGGTTTCTTGTGTCTGATATTGTTTCTGACAGCCATGGCTTAGGTGGAAGTTCCCAGGTGTTTTGTCTAGAAGCACAAAGACATGATAAGAATAAGAAATATACAGCCCGATGACTAGATACTGCTTAGTAATAAATACTATGAATGATTGCATGTGTTTTTGAGTCCCAAGTCTTCTGGAATGGGAGCGAGACTTCTTTAAAGAAAAGAATAAAAATATATTGCTTTTGTAAATCATGAGAACAAAATCCTTTGTAAATGTTTGGCTAAGGCCTCTTGGGGCCTTGGAAGGAACTGTGCTTAACAAGTGATGTAGCATTAGCCCTTAGCAAGACAATGTTTAGTCAACCCTAGAAGGAAAATGAGACGCCCTTAACCCCAGGCACCCCTGGCACCCACTTTAGCTGGGGCCTCCCTGATCAGTGCCGCCAAACTTACCTGTCTTAAGAAGATGCTGCTTTCCCAAGATCCATACCAGCTCATCTGTATCCGGGAATTCTTCTAGGTAGTCAGTGAAAATAGTAATCTGGTTTTCATACTTGGACATAACTAAAGGAAAATGAAAGAGTGTAAACACAATCTCAGAGCTAGGGCTTACTCCTGTGATTTGACGATTTCTACCTTTGCCCTGAAGTTAAAAGGTCATCAGCTTGACTCTAAAGGAATATCTCAATATTTAAATAAATGGGTAGATAGCATGCATTCTACTGAGCCACGTCTTCAGCCCTTCATATTTCATTTGACCTATTTCTCACAGTTCCATTTAAAATGATGTTTGAAAAAGCCACATGCCCAGAATTATTTGAAAACTCCTTTCACGGGCCTCCGTCATAAGCACCCACTTAACTAGCTTCTCCCCACAAAAGCAGACCAACGTAAGACAGTAATGCTGGCATGCTTGGCTCCTGTCTGTTCTCAGGAAGTACTACGGAGTTTATATGATGAGGTTTCTAGCAGTCGAGGTCTTGGAGGAGGCTGTGACACGCCCCGAGAACATACAATTGTTGGGAGGATAACACTGTAGCTAGAAGACTCGATATTTTTACCATGCCTTTATTCTCCATCATACATATGGCTCCCACAAAGAAAGCTCTTGAGGCTGATCATAAATAGAACCAGTTCTTGGGATTCACAAATGAGCATTGTGATGTTGCGATATAGAAAGAACTATATATTTGCTCAGTGCCCCCATTTTCTGGCACACAGTTTTGAAAAATCCATGTAATTTCCTGAACACCAGGATGTCAGATGCATCTCTTTTCTTGTTCTAGTATTTGGTCTTCGACCCTAGTTCCAGACACGGAGATCTTAATACCTTAGAATTTCATGGGTAATAAGAGTGTCTTCATTTTTAATAACTTAATCATTCTTGGTAAGCACTCAGATGGGTCCAGTCACCTGGAAGACTAAGCAGCGATTAAAAGTATGGAAGCTTCATTCCAACTCCCGTCCTGCAGGAAGGGGAGAGAGGCTAGAGCCCCAGTCAAAAATAGCTCCTGCTTACATGATGAAGCTTCCATAAAAAATTCCTGAGTGCCAGTGTTTGGGGAGGTCTGGATATATTAAACACGCAATGGAACCTGCAGAGGAAACAGAAGCTTCTTGCCTCTCCCACATCCATACATATCTTCTGTCTAGCTATTTATCTGCATCCTTTGCAATGGTTTTTTAAAATAATAAATGGGTAAATATCAGTAAGTACTTCCCTGAGCTCTGTGAGCAACCCTTGCAAATGATTAAGCCACAAGCGGGGAGGAATGCAAGACAGTGGTCAGAGAAACTGCACTTTATTGCCAGTTAGTCAAAAGAAGAGGTCACAAATGACAGCTCAAGTGTGGGCAATTGTGCGAGACTGAAATCTTAACCTATAGGATTGGACCCTGACCCCAGGTAGACGAACACTGTAAAATTAAATTAAATCATCGGAGACACAGTTGATGTTGCTAAGGAACTGGTATGTTGAGAATCCACCCCTCCAGACCAATATTCTTTTCAGAGGTGCTGAGTGGTGGATGCGAAGAGCAAAAGCCAGTTTTCCTATTACATTCGGCTATAGTCATCTCTCAAGATAAAGCAACCAAGTGAAAACAAGCTAAATCCCATCTGTTCTCAGGCTCTACTGTGAGAACTTACAACTCTGTGATCTGAGAGGTTCAAGTTCACAGTCACTTCTGCAGGAGGGAGGAACATGTCGGCTAAAAGATTCAAGACTGACTTAAATCAGACTTGGAGAGGTCCTGCCTCCAAACTGTTCCTAAGTAATTTTCTTCTTAGGCAATAGTAATAATATAGGTAGTGAACAGGTTCCTAAGACAGCACATCAAAATCTGTTTTAATCTGTAACCAGAAAAAAATAGATAGCTATAGTTTACAATTTATGGTTCTATTTGCATGAGAAAATGCACTGTGAGCCCCAAGTAAAGATATCACATCTCTCGGCTTTTGAAAGCTCCCTAGCCCCTCCCCAAAAGGCAACTAGGAGAGAATAGGGATCCTTTTGTTCAGCTACAAGGAGCTACAAGGACCCTCCCAAAGCAGTCCCTAAGCGTTCCATGGGTGGATTTTCCTGTGTGAGTGACACTGGCCCTGTGGGATCTGTTGAAGTCACTTGAAAGGTCAGATTGTTTGCCTTTTGTTTTCTAAATCAGAATCGTGCTGTCTTCATAGAAATAAATACTCCAAAGGAAAAAGGTGACCTTGCCAAGCCTGAAGGCAGGTGTCTCTGCTCAGAACATTTTGTTGGAGTTTGAAGTCACAATCCATGCAAGCACTTTTAGAAACACAGTTAAGTAGGAGGATTTTCTTGAAACATTATAGAATTCTCACCTTTCAGGAATGTAAGTAGCCTTTCTCCGTTGGTTTGTTTTCGTTACTAAGATTACAGTCTCTGTAGCATTTCAAACCTAAAGAACTTAGCCACGAGACGGCTATCTCATTCCCCAGAGAGCATTCTGCCAGAGAACTTGTGCCCTCTTAGCCTCTCTGCCTCTGGCCTCAGGCCCTGGCCCCCACACAGGAAATACCAGGCTAAAAATGATCATTCAGGTCAAGCCCTTCCCAGGGGCTGGTGGGTGACAGAGGCAAGGTAAATCACATGGTGTATCTCTCCGCCCCACCCTTAGCCCATCACTGGCAGGAACAACTAGGTGGAAATGAACAGCCAGTGCTCTTCCACAGAGAGAGACTTTTTTTAAGTCCCTTGAGAGGAGCACGGGGAAATGACAGCCTCTCGGACACCCTGGCAAGAGTGAGGACAGGGGACACTGTATCAATGTACAGAGTGGATGCATGGATCTGTTTTTAGTATGGCCCAAAGGAAAGGATTTCTCTATTGCCAACTCTGCCACAATGAGTCATCGGCCAGCTATCTGGTTACTTTAGTGCAGCCCTTTAGAGTCTGCGACAACTGCCCTGCTTCATTTAGGATGGCTCCGAATAAAATGGTAGCCAAAGAATTTGACTCTGGCTCTTCACTCATTCTCAAGCTGTGCTAGGCCTGCAAGAAGGTCATATATTTGTATCCTCTTAGAAGACAAACTCCCAGAATGCAGCGTGTCTGCCGCAGTAAGTCCTGAGCCAAGGCTGCGCATATAGAACAAGCAGAAGATGAGTTTAGCAGAAATGGCAGGAGGGGCCAGAGTTTCTATTTCTAAGTGCACATGGGAAAGGAAGAATAGGACCAACACCAGGAGTACTCAGACAGAGGACAAAGCCCCCTGAGAAGTGCTTGAGGTAGTACAAGATAATCTCATTTCTGACACAATTGCCTCAGACTACCAGAAAACTCTTTAACTCACCTCACTCCACCAACTCCACTTGGCTAGCCCTTCGTGTTTAACACGATACCAAGCTTATAAAGCCCTGCTCTTTCGGGCTGTTTCGAGGTGAGGATACAAACATGCCATTTGGTTGACCAAAATTAACTGCTAGTAGGTCTAAGGGAAAATAAACTCCACCTTGTTGGAATAATTTCTGTACTGACGTCTCTACTGGATTAGCTTAATGATTAAACCAGGATTTCCTTTAACTCCAGTATGCAAAGTGCCTCCCATCCTTGACTAAGGGGAGCTATACATATGTTAGGGTATGTCTTCACCTCCAACCCAGTCAGGAGATCTCTCCGTCTTCTGTTTTCTGCTGGGGTAAAGCTCAAGAATGAGAAAAATGTGTACTGAATATGCACACAGCCTTGGGAATGTAACAGCCCTGAGTATGCACGTGTTTTCTAGAGTCTCAGGACTATCTCAAGCTTTTAGAAATCCCCAAGGTATCTCAGCCGTCTGTTTTTCCTTGGAAGCTTTCTGGTTAGTTAGCTGGAAAGGTTATCTACTGCTTCCAGAAACTGAAAAATTAATTGTGTCTAATGGTTTAAAAAAACAACACTCTGGGTAAAAGGCTTTCTGCAACCCAGAGATGAGGTCAAGTAAATAAGACTTCTAAGTGGGGCCTTCCAAGGAAGGACTAGACAGAGGACATGGGGATAATTCTTTAGCTAGGCAGCTGGCGCTTCTGTGACTAAACTGTTGATTTTCAAGGATATTCTAGCTACAAAGTACAAGGCCAAAGACAGGGTCAGACAAGAAGAACTACCACAAAGTTCCTCTCCCCAACACGTTGTTGGTTTTCTTGGTTACATGGACCCTGAATTGGTGCAAGTCTTTCGTTTCCAGAATTCTGAACACATTGACTCTGACATGTGCTGCCTTGTTTTCGGGGTTTTTGTTGTTATTGTTGTTGTTCCGTTGCCATTAAGGAGAGAATTTTCAAAAGCCCTTGTTCTGCCATTTTTGCTGATGTCATACTTTTCCCAGGGAATGGCTATATTTTCTCAGGGCTGTTTTGGAAAATCACAAATAAACAAAAAAGAAGATTGCCTTGAGAAACAAGATGTTTTTTACTATAGTTTAACAAAGACACTTACAAAACAAGGCTCCAAGGTACTGTGAACCTTGTGCTAAAGAAAGAAATGCCACAAGCCCTCTAAAAAGGCCACAGAGTCTCAGGGCCAGGAGGGATTTGTGATAGAGGTTAACTCCTTGCAGGTTCCCCTTTCTAACTGCAAGCAAGGACTGCTGGCTCCAATCAGCCTCCTCAGCAATACATGCATATTTAACATACTGCTAGGTCACATCTTCAAAATCAAAGCATTCACAGGAGAAAACACATACACACAGTTCATTCTATAAACTCTACAGGGTACCTTCTATGTGCTGGGCATGAAGAAAAGCTAATCGGTGAGATACAGCAATAGTCCTTCGAAGGTTTTGAATCTATAAGGGAAGATGGTTCTGGAATCAGCTGATAGCAGGATGTAGAGCATATAAAGTATGGTAGAAGGTAAGAAAAAGAAAGGACACAAGTGGGGGTAACAGGAGATGGGGAGAGAGAAGTGAGAAGGGGAGGATGGGGAGAACTTGGGAGAATGGGGCAGTTGGAATGGAGGAGGAGTGGATATGGGAGCAGGGAAGTATATATCTCAATTAAGGGAGCCATTTGAGGGTTGGCAAGAGACTGGACTCTAGAGGGGTTCCCAGGTGTCCAAGGAGATGTCCCCAGATTGTTCCTTGAGCAGCTAAGGAGAGGGTGCCTGAACTGGCCCTATACTATAGCCACTCTGATGAATATCTTGCATACCACCATAGAGCCTTCGTCTGGCGATGGATGGAGATAGAGACAGAGACCCACATTGGAGCACTGGACTGAGCTCCCAAGGTCCAAATAAGGAGCAGAAGGAGAGAGAACATAAGCAAGGAAGTCAGGACCGCGAGGGGTGTACCCACCCACTGAGATGGTGGAACAGATCTAATGGGAGCTCATCAAGGCCAGCTGGACTAGGTCTGATGGAGCATGTGATTAAACCAGACTCTCTGAACGTGGCTTACATGGAGGGCTGACTGAGAAGCCAAGGATGATGGCACTAATTTTGATTCTACTGTATGTACTGGCTTTGTGGGAACCTAGTCTGTTTAGATGCTCACCTTCCTAGACCCAGATGGAGGGGGGAGGACCTTGGACTTCCCACATGGCAGGGAACCCTAGGGAACCCTGACTGCTCTTTGGACTGAAAAGGGAGGGGGAGGGAAATGGGAGGAGGGGAGGAGGTGAAAATTTGGAAGAAGAAGAAGAAGAAGAAGAAGAAGAAGAAGAAGAAGAAGAAGAAGAAGAAGAAGAAGAAAAGAAGAAGAAGAAAGAAAGAAAGGACACAAGGCCAACTAGGGTGTGGATAGACCATCTCAAGTTTAAGAGCACATATGCAGTACTTACAAACTGGGAAACTGGGGCTATATGAACACACGGGCATATTAAAAGTATACCAGAAAAAAACAGGCCCAAGAACTTATCAACCTCACCAGACAGGCAATGGGTGCAACACCTGCACTGAGACCCTGAAGGACACCTAGTACTGCTATGACAACAGCCTCTAGTGATGCAGACCATCTGATCACCTGGGATGTTTGTCAAGGTACTAGCAGGTACTTGTGACTGTCCCCCGGGCTTCAGCTCAGCTTGGTCCCTACAGCTACTCAAATTGCTGTCCATAACTCTGTTAGTCCATCTATTAGACCTTGTCTCTATGGTTCAACTTAGTCCAGCCTGCAAACCTTGCAGCTCTACCCTGTAGCCCTACTAGTCAACTTTAGCAGCTTGCCAACTGGGTATGTGATCTTACCACTGAAGGGATGCTCTTTGCATCTGCACTGGATCTCTACCTATCTCCAGTGAGGCCTTTTTGAACCCCTTGAACTCTCCTCTGGCCTTTCCAATACTTCTGTAGCTATCCTATAACCTTCATACATAAAAATAGAATTACCGCTTATTGTGCAATGTATGCTCTGAGATTTAATATTAGTAATTAAGATTATAATAAAACCAGGGCTACTTAACAAACTGTAGACAGCAAGCTACCAGTATAACTTACGAATTTGTTGTTGTTCAATAAATTCTGATTCTGTTGAAAGACATAACCATATCCATCTGTTTCTCATATAGCACAACAATGGCAATAAGATAGAAGCTGTAATGGGGAAGGGAGGAACTTCCTGGTTGAGGAAATACTGAGTGGACTTGGCAAGCAACTCAGTGTAGGGTGGGGCAGGTGAAATTGAGAGACTAAAAATATAACTTGTAGCTTTCAAGTATGAGTGATGAGATGTTGACAGAAAAATACAGGAGTGGGTGGGTGGGTGATAAGATTGGAGAAACCAGAACAGTTTAGACTCATAGGCATGCGTGCCAAATCTCAAAAGAGAAGGAGAAGCCCACCTACAAAGGAATTTTGAAAAGAAGCACAGTAGATGGCAGGTTAATTAAAAAGAGCTAGAGTCAGAAGAAAAATCCAGAACACCCAAATTCTGGCACATGGCAGAATGTGCCTTCATTTCCTTCTGCCTGGGTTTATTTATTGCTCTGGTCTCCCCCAGTCTCTGCTGACCTCTGCAAAGGGCCTGTCCCCTCTTCATTTATTTCCTTCCCTGTGTCTGACTCTTCCGGGTCTGACAATCAAGAAGTTAGAAAATTTTAAACTAAACAATGATGAATATAGCTCTGACCATAGCACTATGTATATTTGCTGAGAAGAGGGCAGCACACTGGATACATGGATGCAGAACAATATGTAGCAGCCATATAATGCAAGACCTGAGGCCCCTCTTCCACAATGGAGGTGAGAAGGACCTTGATTCTTCACGCTTTCTTCATCCACTCAGTCACTGCCACATGGAGTGGGTTAAAAGTATCCCGCCCCCATGCTCCATTATAGCATTATACTTGGTTGGACAAGTCAAACTAAGCTAACACAGTTGTAATCCTCCAATACTGAGCTCATGATTCATGCAGAAAAATGAAACCGACACTGTCCAGTCAAATAGCATACTAACTGGTTTTCTGATCCTCATCTATGATTCTCTGGGATTTTCCATACCTGCCATGGTAAAGAGAAGGAAGTTATGTTGGAAATGGTTCTAGGCTAGAAACTCCAAAATGGAAGTTGTACCCTCATGCTGCCACTTCACTTAACCTGTCACCTTGGAGGATCCACTACACTTCTTTGGACCTCGGATTCTTCTTTAAAATGTATGATGTATTTTTCAAACCCTCAGGTCATACTTCATCAAGGGTTATGAAATCGACATAGTGTGATGTAGTCAGTGCTTTCGGTGAACATGGCCACACCTTGACAAGGATTGCTTAGACGTGCATATCCATGACCTCAAATAGAACTTTGATCTCACTTCAGGCCCTCAAAGACAGACTTGTGTGTTTGGTGAATGTCTTTTTCCCTCTTCCCAGTGTGGCCAATCAATGTGTGTGAATCAATCCCCTTTTCCTGCTTTCCACTTAAAAAAATAAATAAATAAAATTGAGAGTTGGAGAGATGGCTCAGTGGGTAAAAGCAATAAAGTTTGAGTCTCTAACACTTATAACAACAAAAATAAAGCAAAGCATGGTCTTGCTTGCTGTAATCTCAGTTTTGGGCTATGGTAGTTGGGGGAGGCAGTTGTGGAAAGATAGGCAGATTCCAGGAGCTCACTGGCTGGCCAACCTAGGTAAAAGATTAAAGTTCAAGTTAAACTAAAGACCCTGTCCCAAGAGAATAAGGCAGGCAGCAATAGAGCGAGAAATCAAACATCCTCCTTATTTCTATACGCACATGTACAGACAAACATATAACACACAAGCCCCCCACACAAACAAGAAGTGAAATTAAATATCACAGAAGGAATTGGCTGATTCTGCTTATATTTATATAAACTAGATTACAATCTAAAATATATTTTTCATAGTGTGATAATCAAGGTTAGAAAGGTTAGAAAAGGCTGGAAAGACACTTGTCCAATACAGTAGCTACACATGCCTTTTAAAATTAAATCAAGATGTTTTGAGTGTAGCTCAATGAAAGGTAAAGTGCATGCTTAGCAGGTGTGGGGCCCCAAGTTTAAGCTTCAGCACCAACTTCAAAATCAGTTCTTCACTTCTGCATTGCTGGTGGGGGTGCAAGCTGGTACAGCCCCTTTGAATGTCAGTGAGGCGATTCCTCAGAAAATTAGGAAACAACCTTCCTCAAGACCCAGCAATACCACTTTTGGGTATATATCCAAAGGATGCACAATGACATGTGCTCAACTATGTTCATAGCAGCTTTGTCTGTCATAGCCCAGAACCTGGAAATAACCTAAATGCCCTTTGCCCAAAGAATGGATAAAGAAAATGTGGTACATTTATACAAGGGAGTATTACACAGAAGAAAAAAATAATGACAGCTTGAATTTTGCAGGAAAATAGATGGAGCTAGAAAACATTATTTTGAGTGAGGTAACCCAGACACAGAAAGACAGTTATCACATGTACTCACTCATAAGTGGTTTTTAAACATAAAGCAAAGAAAACCAGCCCAATCCCAGAGAACTTAGACAACAATGTAGACACTAAGAGAGACTTACATAGATCTAATCTACATGGGAAGTAGAAAAAGACAAGACCTCCTGAGTAAATTGGGAGCATGGGGACCTTGCGAGAGGGTTGAAGGGGAGGGGAAAGGCAGGGAGGGGAGCAGAGAAAAATGTAGAGCTCAATAAAAATCAATAAAAAATCATTTCTTCATAGCACTAAGCTACATTTCAGTCACTCAAATGAATAACTACTGTGCAGGGCTGCATGGGCATGAAATGTTTTCATCATTTCAGTAAGTTATCATAACCATTTATATTCTAAGGGTTGCTATAGAACCACAGAAGTGGGGGTAGAGTGAGCTGACAGTAGGACTACTCCAAGCCCTGGAAAAAGATGAGTTCATGTATCTCTCTTAAGAAAGTCTGAATGTGAATTTTGAAGTAAATGAACTAATAGTTGTGTTCTGAACTTGGTACTGTGAGGAATACAGAAAAAAAAACAGAAAAGAGTCTCATAAATATTTACTATTTACTAACTGTTAAGTGAACCAATAAGGATCTTAAAATGATTTAATGTGAGCCTTATGTAAAAGAAAGAGATAAGGATAAGAGCCAATTCACAAGGCAAGTATTGACAATCACTAACTATTGTCAAAATCCAATGAAATGAAAATCAATAGGTATTGGAGGATGCAAATTGAACTGGTGTCTAAATTTTTGCTTGAGATTTAGCAGCAATGAAAGAAGAAAATACTCCAGATGAGTAGAACACTGTGTGTGTGTGTGTGTGTGTGTGTGTGTGTGTGTGTGTGTGTGTGTGTATTGGAGAAGGGGTAGGTCCTGGGAAATATTGAAATGTGAGGTAAGAGAGGTAAGATGGGATCGCATTATAGAGTGGAAAGCTAGCCAGTGCAGCCCAAGTCTTGGTAAAGCCATTCATGGTTTTTAGAGTACTTGTATGTAACCCTGGACTCAGACCCGTTCAGAAAGACAGAACAAGAACCACTATTTCCATCTTAGAGATGAAAGAAAAAAGTCTTAGGAGAGGTGGTATAATTGTCAAAGGCCATATGTCTAGTGAACAGTATGACCAGGACTCAAAACAAGTTAATCTTATTGTTCATCCGGCATTCTTACTGCTCTGTACTAGTCTGGTGCAAACTGTATCCCGAGACCAATGAAAATGTAATAATTGAGGCCTACAGCATTCAAGGCCTGGGTTTACACGGCTGGAAACCAGATGCCATAAAACTAACTGGAATGCAGTAGTCACGGCTTATAGAGGAAGTAGATAGAATGAGGTTAGAAGAATAGAGTTATATTTAACTGGAATAACCTAAAGTTACCCTAAAAGTAATAACTACCAGCAGTACAATTCATATACTGTATCTAGAATTTTCCAGACAGCAATGTTTTGGAAATGGTTCCTAAGCAAACAACATTTGATGTGTTTCTGCATTTTTATAAGGCATTTCTGCCTTGGTAGTGTTTTTTCCCTTGTCAATTTTAATGTTTGCTTCTTAGAATGTATTGGTCATATGATCTGTTACTTCACGTAAGTTTTCACTGAAAAAAAAAGATATGATGTGAAAAGAGCTATAGGCCAAGGGGTTTTCTATACTATTCGACATAGAAATTATCTATACTGGTTTCCTTCAAAGTTCCTAAGGTATGTCATTCATAGATTAGTCATAAGGGAATTTCTGTTAATGTCACTAGACTTTAAAAAAATAAACCGCACCAGATTTCTAAGGCTATTGCACCTGACCGGGGGGAGGGGGAGAACCAAAAGCAAACTCATCAGCTTGGTATTGAAGGGCTTCCCCAGCAGGGCTGCTTCACACAGCTCCCGTCGTGTCCTACTGCCCATTTCAACCTCACAGTATCTATTCTCTTCGGCCACAAATAAGCAAGATACATGAAAGAGTTTTATTTTTGCTTATTCCTGTCTTACCTGCCCTTAATTCTTTATCTCAAATGCCACTTTCTAGTTTTTCCCATTAATTTTCTCAACAAAGCATCAGGGGAAGTTCTCTCTTCTAAATCCACAGTACTTTATTTATATCTTTATTATAGCACCAAGCCCTTTGTACTTTAGATTACTGCTATTTGTGGACATCTCATGTCTCTGTATCAAAATGAACTCTGTAAAGTCTCAGGGCATGTAGTGATTATCTGTTCCCTGTAGCTCTGGTCATAAAGCTTTGCCAGACTCATCCCTAAGGTTAATAAAATGTTTACCAAATATATGAACACACTAAAGGTCTAAAAGGCCAGATATAGAACTACATGCCTGCACACGCCTGTAATTCTAGCATTTAGGAGACTGGATCAGAAGGAACAGGAACTCAAGGTCAGTCTTTGCTACATTATCAAATTTGAGAATATCTTGGACTACATGAGACCATATCTCTAAAATAATTAAGCTGGCTGATATATTCTTCTAAACATGAATGCCAATCTTTAATTAGTACCGACCAAGTGACCAGTCTGTGACTACGCCATGGAAATAGAGCATACTTTCTGGTACGAGAAATAAAAAGTTAATTTTTGTGCAGTATCATAAGCAACTATACTAGGGACAAAAGCAGCACAGATATAGTTTGCCTAAGCCAGTTTGGGGTCCAAAGGAGGCTTTGGAAAGAAAGGTGATTAACAGAAAAGAGAGTTCAACAAACTGGGTAGGGAAAAGATGCTGCAGGATAAAGAAGTATGAACCAGGGCCAGAGGAAAATTGCTTAGTTGGTAAAGTGTTTGCTGCACAAGCATGAGAACCTGAGTTCAAATGCACAGCATCCACATAAAAGCTGGGTGCAGTGATGTGTTCGTGTAATGCCAGTGCTGGGAAGTGGAGACAGCTAGATCTCTGGAATTCACTGGCAAGTCATCTTAGTCAACCAGTGAGGTTCAAGTTCAGTGGTAAACCCAACCTCAAAAAATAAGATGGAGATTTATTGAGGAAAACACCCAAAGCCAACCTCTGGACTCCATATGCGTGCATATACATGTGTACACCTACCACATGCATTCACTCACCTGAACACAACCATACAAACATGGATACATATCTCACATACACGCACGCACACACACACACACACACAAGAACCAAACACTGAGGACAGAGACAAAGAGGGAGAGATAGAGAGGGGGAGAAAGAGAAGGAGGGGGAGAGGGAAAAGAGAGACGGAAAAACCATATTACTGACATCATGTGTGGACTGCCAAGAGTTGAGGCTAGGGAAACATTCAGCACCAGAAGATGCTGACCTTGGCAGCCTTAATAAAGATTCTGGAATTGACTCAGGATTCACGGAGCCTCTGAGGGTTTCTAATACCTCTGTAACTACATACAGAAAAATTTAAATTTATAGGAGTAGTATATCAAGTCATTGCCCATTAAAATATCCCCATGTCATTTTTAACCATTCACCACTGATTAAATGCTTTTAAGAAAACAAAGACAGTGGGGGGGGGGGGCAAACTTTAAAAAAAATGGTACTGTGAAAATGGTTAAGGGTGGTCTCCTTCTGGTCCCTCTGGTAGCATGCTAAGTGCCAGACCACCTCAGGAGAACTGGGCTCTTTTCCAGGAACTCTAGTCCTCACTTTGAGCACTCTCCCAGTTCTACCCTCATTTACAATCTCCTCCACATCCTCCCAGACCTCAGGAATTTCCCCCATACCCTTTCAATATCACACTTCATTAGGAAATGTTGCCAGCAGACATATGATGCTTAAAAATTCTTTACCTTTGAAATAATGTAAAATTAAGTTGCCAAAGTCAAGTTTGACGATTGCATAAAATCGCAAGTGTACCTTCACTTTCAAAACTAAAGATGCATTCCAAGTTGACCCCAAGCAAAAAGTCTACAAACTGGTTTCCTGTTATTTTATTATCATTTGAAGCATATTACCCAAGAAAAGATAATTTGACACTATCCAAAAAAGATAGACCTTGTAAGTAAATGGCTCCTCATCCCTAATGTGCACAGTATGTACCAGACACCAGGAAAATAAATCCCTCCCCACAAGCATGAAGAGTCAGCTTACTGGCCAAAGTAAAATGTTCTCTAATGTCTGCCAGGCAGAGAACCTCAAATTCCTAAAGAAAACATGGCAAATTTTCATGTTTAACTATGTTTCTTTAGAAAGTGTCTCCTTATAAGATGTCCAGACAAAAGTTCCTTCATTAAGACATTTCTCAAAGAATTATTAATTAAATATACCAGAACAATTCCACATTCAGATGTTAGTTCTAAGAAACCAGTGTGTTGTGAACCAATAATATGGCTTAAGATGTCTAAATTAGCTGTAATTTATAATACCATAAACTTAGAAATAAATCAAAATCAATCAGCCGGGCAGTGGTGGCGCACGCCTTTAATCCCAGCACTCGGGAGGCAGAGGCAGGCGGATCTCTGAGTTCGAGGCCAGCCTGGTCTACAAGAGCTAGTTCCAGGACAGGCTCTAGAAACTACAGGGAAACCCTGTCTCGAAAAACCAAAAAAAAAAAAAAATCAATCAACAAAAAATGAAGTTTAAAATATGGCCTACCATACACAAGAATACTGCACAGAAAAAAACGTATTAAGCAAAAGAAGCCATAGGCAAAAAATAATCACAGTGGGATTCTATTTAAATAAAGCTTAAATTAAGCAAAATGAATATATATTTATAAAAAACAAAATAGTTATTACCTCAGGAGAAAGTATTCACTACGAAGAGAAAACAAATCTCTAAGGGGCAGCAAATGACTATACTTGATTTTGGTGACATTTACAAACATAAAATTTTTTTGAACTATACATTTAAAATTTGTGTGCTTAGTGTGCTACATAGGATTATCACAAATTCAAGCATAAACTGGGTTACATCATAATTTCAAGGATATGCTGGCTTACAAGCAAGTTCCAAGCCAGCCTTGCTTAGATAATGAGATTGTTTTAAAAAAATTGTACTGCGGAATTTGAAGTGTGGTATAGAAACCTAGTGTAGTGGAAATTTCCTAAACTATATGAAGGCGATCCTAAAGAAGTCTTCAAATCATTGGGGAGATGAAGTCCCAACTGACCATCTCTTGTCACCAAACAAAGCTTCTAGTATTGGGACTGGGTTACATTCAATTAGGTTGTTGGCCAAGGGATCCCATGGAAACCCCCCAAACACCCAGGCTCTTGCCAAGACAATAGTTTGCTCTCCACAAACTGACATCAACCTGCTATTTCTGAAGACAGCATTAATACAACTCATTGACATGGACAGGTCAAGACGGTGACTACATAGTGACTACATTTCACCCCATCTTCTAGTATCTTTGCAATGGGAAGGTATTATTCAGGCTATCAAAAGAGAAATGTAAACCCCAACCCTGCCACAAAACCTTTGATCTACAATCTTTCCTGCCTACAAAATATGCTAGGACAATTGTGGCACAAAACTCATGGGAGTAGCTCTCTCCTCCAGCCTGGCAAGATGCCCAAGGGAAAGAAGGCCAAGGGGAAGAAGGTGGCCCCGGCCCCCACTCTCGTGAAGAAGCAGGAGGCGAAGAAGGTGGTGAATCCTTTGTTTGAGAAGAGGCCTAAGAACTTTGGCATTGGGCAGGACATCCAGCCCAAGAGAGATCTCACACGCTTCGTCAAATGGCCCCGCTACATCAGGCTGCAAGCGGCGAGGGCCATCCTCTATAAGCGGCTCAAAGTTCCTCCTGCCATTAACCAGTTCACCCAGGCCCTGGACCGGCAAACAGCTACCCAGTTGCTTAAACTTGCCCACAAGTACAGGCCAGAGACCAAGCAGGAGAAGAAGCAAAGACTGCTGGCCCGTGCTGAGAAGAAAGCTGCTGGCAAAGGGGATGTCCCAACTAAGAGACCAACCTGTCCTTCGAGCAGGGCATCAATACAGTCACCACTTTGGTAGGAGAACAAGAAGGCTCAGCTGGTGGGTGATTGCCCACAACGTAGACCCCATTGAGCTGGTGGTCTTCCTGCCCGCCCAGTGTCGAAGATGGGGGTCCCCCTACTGTATCATCAAGGGAAAGGCCAGGCGGGCGGTTGGTCCATAGGAAGACGTTGCACCACTGTTGCCTTCACACAGGTTATACTCGGAAGACAAGGGTTGCTCTGGCCAAGCTGGTGGAAGCTATTAGGACAACTACACAACGACAGATATGATGAGATCCGCCGCCACTGGGGATGGCAACAACCTGGGGTCCTAAATCTGTGCTCGAATTGCCAAGCTGAAAGGCAAAGGCCAAAGAACTCGCCACTAAACTGGGTTAAATGTACTGCTGAGTTTTCTGTACATAAATATAATTACAAAACTTCAAAAAAAACTCATGGGAATAATCAAGCAACGTTTGATTTTACTTTAGGCACACTCCATGAGATGAAACCCATACCCAACACTGCTTAAGTCACCAAGAATCAGAGACCAGATACCCCAGAAACCTAGGGTCAAAACAAATACTACTGTGTTTTAATAAAATGACTCCCAGTGGCATTCTGCTATACTCACAGATCAGTGCCTTGCTCAGCCATCATCAGAGAAACTTCCTCTTGCATCACATAGGAACAAACACAGGGACCCACAATCAGACATGAGAGAGAGAGAGACAGACAGAGAGAGAGAGAGAGAGAGAGAGAGAGAGAGAGAGAGAGAGAGAGAGAGAGAGAGAGAGAGAGAGAGAGAGAGAGACACCTTGGAACACTCAGCTCTAAGTGGGATGTATCCATAAAATCTCTCCCCTTAGAGCTCAGGAAATTGAAGTATGATTAATAAAAGCTCAGAGACAGATATTGGGTTCAACCTAAAGATCAAAAAAGCAAAGCAGACAGCCACTGGCTCTTACCTCAACCTCAGTCCAAAAATGGTGATCCTGCCTCCAGCAATCTCAGAATGAGACTGTATCTGTGAGCTCTCTCCTTCTGTTTTTCTCTAGGTCTGGGATTAAAAGTTTGCACCACTGGGATTAAAGACATGCAAAGCTCGGTTTCTATGGCAAACTAGTGTGGCTACTGGGGTTAAAGGTGTGTGTCACCACTGCCTGGGCTGTAAGATTGACCAGTGGGACTGTTTTATTCTCTGATCTTCAGGCAAGCTTTATTTATTAAATACAAAAATGAATTATCACTACAGGAAACCCCATGGAAGAGGAGGGGTGGGGATGGGGATGGACACCAAGAAAACAAGTTCCTCTGAAATCAACTGAGCACAGCTCTTATGAACTCACAGAGTCTGAAGCAGCAAGCACAGGGCCGCATGAGTCTGCACCAGGTTTCTGAATATATAGTTAGCTTCAGTTTAATGTTTTCAGGGGACTCCTGGGTGTGTAATGAGTGGATCTCTGTTTATTGTACCTTCCCATCGGGACTCTTCCGGCTGGGTGCCATGTCTAACTCCAATATGATATGTTTTTACTTCATTGTATAATTTTTTTATTTTGTCATGTTTGGTGTTATCTCTTGGAAGCCTGCTTCTTTTCAAATGAGAGACAGAAGGGAGGGATATCTGGATGGGAGGGAAGAGAAGATGGGGAGGAACTGGGAGGAGCAGAAGGATGGGGAACTGTAATCAGGATATATCATATGAGAAATGTATCTTTTTTCTTTTCTTTTTTCTTTCTTTCTTTCTTTCTTTCTTTCTTTCTTTCTTTCTTTCTTTAAGACAGGGTTTCTCTGTAGCTTTGGAACCTGTCCTAGAACTCGTTCTGTAGACCAGGCTGGCCTCGAACTCACAGAGATCCTCCTGCCTCTGCCTCCTGATTACTGGGATTAAAGATGTGTGTCACCACCACCCAGCTCTATTTTCAATAAAAGGGAAAAATAAATTAAACTATACATTCACATAAAAATTGTACTTGACTCTTTTCAGCTATAACTTTATAAGAAAAAAGAAAATGCTAAATTTCTACATTAGATTTGCTTCCAGAACTTACTAGTGATAGACATCAAAATCATATTAACAATATCATTTGCCAATATCAAAAATTAACATATAATGAATTTATTATATCCTCCTGTATACATATACATCAAATCTAAATGCAAGCAGTTAGGTGATATGGGAGGGTCTACTGCTTTAATAAAGAAACTGCATTGGCCAGCCCTTAGGTGGGTGGAGTAGACAGAACAGGAAGAAGGAAGTGAGGTACGTGGCTCAGTCAGATGCCACGCCTCTCCTAAGTGAGATAGACTGCTGTGCCTCTCCTCAAGGAGAGAGATGCGATGAAGCCAGCCACCAGGTCAGACATGCTGAATCTTTCCAGGTAAGACACCGCTCATGGTGTTACATAGATTATTAGATATGGGTTAGTCAAGATGTGAGAATTAGACGATAAGAGGCTGGAACTAATGGGTCAGGCAGTGTTTTAAAAGAATACAGTTTCTGTGTAATTATTTCGGGTAAAGCTAGCTGGTGGTTGGTAGCCGGGCGGTGGGAAGCCGGCCCGCAGCTCCACACTACAGTTAGGGACTTCCGATATTTATAAATCTAATTATGAGATTTTTCCATTTATATCATTCTAAATTCTACCTACATTCATAGATTTATTTTGACTGTGAATCATGGCTTTATTAAATATTATAGCATTGGTTGGTTATTATCAGGGAAATATATTGAATTCATTCTTTAATAAAAATCTAGTGGGAGTGGCTAGGATATGGTTCAATCAGTCAAGCACTTGGCCTTGGAAAAAAGAGGACCCGAGCTTGATTCCTCAAACCCAAGTAATAAAGCACCATGTATGGTAGCTATATTTGTAATCCCAATGTTGCAAAGGTAGAGAAAGGAAGATCCCTAGGGATTGGTCATCCCCTCTTGCCTAGTTGGTGGGTACCTAATCATGACAGACCCTGCCTCAAAGGAGGAAGATAGTGTTTTTGAAGATGACCGTTAAGGTTGTCCTTCAGTGTTACACACAAATATGTACACTTATATATGCATATACACACACGCATAAAAAGTATGTGTGGCAGGATTAGGCTAAGGGGGCTCCAGTGTCTTTGATTCCTACTTCAGCAAACCAGACTCCAATGGTGTAAATAGGAAAATGAAATTTAATTTTAACCAATCAGTAAGGGAATTTACTAATTACAAACTATCAACTAATCTCTGGGAGCTTTCCATTTTATTAAATCAAGCATTTCCTTTGTCTTACATCCTTTTATGCCCCTCTGTGAAGCTTAACCCTCTGGTGGCTTGGAGCTACCCAATTTATAAATCGATATACACTGAAACGAAGGCTTTAGAATTCTAAAGCGCTCAACTGTATATTTTAAACAAATTTGCTCCCTAAATCTTACTAAAGAAATAATAGTAGACTGACTGGACTGTTCTCAGGATCCAAAGAGTTAGATTCTATTCTGGTCCACCTGTTAGAGTCAGTCATCTCAGGCCACTCTGACAAGTTCTGAGATTACCCTCCGCCATGCATAAAATGCCGATAATACTCTCCCCTCCAGGTTCTGCAGGGAATAGCTAACGAGAAAGCTGATAGGAGAGTCCTTATCATATACTGCTAAAGGAATGACAATACCCCTCAATCTAAATACTTGTACGCGGGTGTGGCTAGTGAAAACTCAACTTCAGTGGAGTCAGGATCAGCAATGCTAAAATGTAACATGTCTGAGATGGTGAAACAATTACATTATAAGTATTAAAAAATGGATGTATCAAGGGAAACGCAATTACTAACTTCCTTGCCTTTTCCAGTTATGAGTTTTAGATGTCTCTTTAGTCATGCACAACCACTATATTAATTTCACACGTGAACTCTGAACTGCCTCTGCACTACCCATGCACTCTCCGCAGTACTGTAGGCCCCTCGGAGTCTGAATTTCACACTAACTGCCCCTGAAGGCACTCTCATTTCTGCCATTTGCCATCTACCATGACATTTAAAAATATGCCTCACTCTGTATGCCTTGCCAACGCCCCAAGTGCTTCTCTTCGGTGCCCCAAATGGAAGGTGCCTTTTGTTATATCACATTTTAGAGTTTCTTTCTTTGATGAGAGGAAGTGAGGCAGGCTAGAATTACCTCAGAATGCTTCCTGTCACCATTTGCTCTTTTCAGCAACCCTAGCAGACAACCCCCAATTGGATAGTACTGCAGAATTAGGAGGTTGAAATAAAAACAAGTATGTGTGGGGGTGATCTGGTGTCCAGGAGCTGCCAAGGGCTCATGTTCCGGGTGATTGCAGTTCTCAGTCCCATAATAAAGTTCTCCAAATAGCGCAAGCTTCCAGATAGCCAAACAAAATACCCAGAAACAGTGAATCCAGACCATCCCATGATCCTTGAAAAGAATCCCCACCAGACATTAAGTCCAACGAAGAAGCTTACTGTTGACCCTCAGGAGGTAGGAGGTGGGGCCAATTTTGCAAATGTAGGTTGAAAGCAGAAAAAGGGACAAGAGTCAAAATTATCAAAACTAAATATGGGTATAGGGAAATGACTCAGTTGGTAAAGTGCCTAACTTACACCATGAATATCTGAATTTCAATCCTCAGAACCCATGCTAAAACCAAGCATAGCTACCTATGTCTATAACCTCAGCCTTTGGGAGGAGTAGATTGGGATTTCTGAATCTCATTTGCCAGCCAGGCTACTCAAACCTGTGAGCTTCAAGTTCAGTTAGGAGCCTCGTCTGAAAAAATAAAGGTGGAGAGCCATTGAGGAAACATATCCAATAATGACTTCAGGCCTACACACACACATACACATGCATACACCCAACACCACATACACACAAACACATACACAAACACACATACACACATGCAAACACACAGAGACCTAGAAAGAACATTGAAACAATTTAGTACAAAAAGCAAACATGGGAAAAATTTGCCTTAGAATATCATGGTTCTATGGGATAATATAAAATTTAGAGTCATAATAATAACTTACTCAAAAAATGACGAAATTATAGTCCATATACTGTACTTTTAAGATTGTAGTGGGGTCACCCACAACATGAAAAACTGTATTAAAGGGTCACAGCAGTAGGAAGGTTGAGAACTACTGATCATGACCCATGCCTATAACCCCAGCACTTGAAAGGCTGAGATGGAGCTGCCATGAGTTCTAGGTCAGCCTGGGCTATAGAGTGAGAATCTTATCTCATAAAAATCCAAAGCAAAGAAATCAAGTTGAGAGAGCAGGGGTTTTTTTAAATAAAGAGAATTCTATTGGGGTGGTTAAAATGTTAGAGCCTCATAATTCTCAGATTGGAGGTGTGTGTATGAGTGTGTGTGTCTGTATGTGTATGTATGTAAAATATTTATGTCACAAAATACAAAAATTCATTTTTCTTCCCTTAAATATCTAAAGGTCTAAGCAGTCAGATTAGTTGAATCAAAACCAGAATGTGTTTTGGTAGGAATAGGGATGAAGGTCAGAGTTATTTTATCTATTCTTAACTTTTCACTGAGAGAGAGGCTATAACTAACACAACATCCATGTTTTCTTTAAGCGACCACTTACATATTTTGGTTCCAATAAAACATGGAGTAGATTTGCCTTTCCCTGTTCCTCTTACTAAATACATCTAAACCCACAAGGTATCATAAATAAATATATTCATCTCTCTTAAATCTCTGAAAGGTAAAAGGGACAAGGTATTCTGGTTGCTAGGAGCCTTAGGGCCTAAGTGATAACACGGAAGTGAGCCCTCTTGGTTTTTAGTAACATATGCTAAACCTTGTGACAGAATAGTCATATAATGCAGCAGTGTTGACACAAATACACAATAAATGTCCCACAAAAGTAAGCTATTTCTAGCCAAAACAACATAAAAGTAACAAACTACAAAGAAAACTTTTATTAGGCAATAATTATCCAGTTAAATACAATAAAAATTTAATCCTAATTCTTATCACAAAAATGGGATGGCTAGATTTCTACCTTCATCTGGATTTAGTTACACACCAATTTCCCCATCTTCCTGAAGCACTTTTAAACAGACCCAATGGAGATCCAGCACTTTCAACCATGCCAGGCATCAATGACTCCCCCAACTACACAACGGTAGTAGAGACCTTTCTCTTAAAGTCAGGGTAGTATTAGTGGAGGCCTATTGAGGGTCTTAAATTTCACCCCTGCCTAGTAATAATGGCATCCCTATCCCTACACTGAGGAAAAATGGATCATGAAGAGAGAACTTGACACCCATCTCCACCCAGCAATATAAAAGTAATTCTCTCTTCCCCCAACTATAGTGGTGTCAAAGTTGGCTTGTCAAAACGGGAGAATGAAATAAGATCCAGAGTCACAACATAAAGATTCAAAGACATGGTACAAGATCATTCATGATACAAAGAACTAGGAACATATCAACTTGAGTGGGAAAAGGCGTTTAACAGACACCAACATGGAAATGACACAAATATTGTAATGATTCAACAATTTTAAGCCACTCATCTTAAAATGCTCCAAACAAGCAACTCTTAACCCTGCAGAACCAATTTTTAAAAATGGAGAATCTCATTAAAGAAATAAAAGGCATAAAAAAGAAGCACCAGATTTTCAGAATGGAAAAATACAATAATTAAGGTGAAAAATTCATTGGCTGATCTCAATAGCACAAAAGAAGATGATGGGGGGAAATCAGTGGAAATTAAAGATGGAATGATAGAGAATACCCAGTATGAGCAACAAGAAATAAGTTGGAAAAAAGCAAACAGAGATTCGGGGACATATTGGACTAAACAGCACATTAAATATCCATGTCATTAGAGTTCTAGGAAGAGAAGAGAAACAGTATGGTGTTTAAGAAATACAGAAACATAATGGCAAAAAAATCCCCACATTTTAGAAAAGGGTAGTTTATTTTTAAATTGACAGGAGGCACATATGCTTATATTTGTAGTATAAAATATGTTTTTTGACATATATAAACATTGTGTGATGGCTAAATAAGCTAATTACCAATAAAATCTCCAATATTTGGCAAAAAATTATGAGCAACAATAAAACCAACAAGATATAATTGGGATACACAGAAAATTCTACACACTAAGAGCAGATTATACATTTTTCAACCTCCCAAGAGACACTCACACAGAGTCCATATCCTGAGTCTTAAAACATACACAAACAAATTAGAAATATTTGAAATTATGCAGAATGTATCTCTGATGACAATCGGACCAAAGAAATACTTCCAAACAACTAGAAATTATATGTATCTTACCTCTAAATAATCCATCCGTCCAAAGGCAGTCCTCAAGGGGAGTTAAAACTACACATCTTGACATAAATAACATACAGATACAATGACAGACAAGAAGAGACAGTAGGCAGCTGTTGGGGATATGCACGTTGGGAATAGGTGATGGGTACTAACTATAAAGGGGTAGTACAGGAGAGATTTTTATACTGCCAGAATAATTCCTGGTTGTGGTATTGTTAAACAAATCTATCTATGTCAAAATAACATGGCCGAGCTAGAGTGATGGCTGAGGAAAAGGCAAGCATGAGGACCTGAGTTCAGATCCCCCAAGACCCACATGAAAAGCTGGGCTTGGTGATGCTCATCAGTCATCCAGCACTGGAGAGTCAAACAGACCCCTGCAACTCAGTGGTCAGCCAGCCTAGTCAAATTGGGGTGCTCCAGACCATTGAGACACCTTTTCTTAAAAACTCAGGCAGAGGGCAAACTGAGAAAGCTACTGACATTGCCTTCTGGCTTCAACACACACACATCACAACCCATGCATGTGTGCGCGCACGCACACACACACACACAGACACACACATATATATGAATATGTAAATACTGAAATGCCATACTTAGGAGGTACAACAAAACACCACACACACCACACACACACACACACACACCTTGAAGCTGTTTACACACATGTTAATGCATCATCACGTGTGAAAATACCTGAGAGAAACAACTTAACAGAAGACAGCTGATTTTGGTTTCAGAGGTTTCAGTCTGGTTCTATTCCTTTGAGCCTAAGGTGAGACTAAATATCATGTGGAAAGGGCATGACAGAGGAAGCGTCTCACCTCATAGCAACCAGAAAGCAAAGGATAAACAGGAAGAGGCAGAGATAAGGCATAACCACCAGAAGCCTACATCTCGCGACCCATTCCTCCAACCAGGCCCCACTTCCTAATAGCCCATTCAGTATGAACTCATCTAATGAATTAATCCTTATGATTTAATCACCTCTAATCTAGAGAATCAAGCCATCAATCCATGACCCTTTTGGTAGCGGGGACAGTTTTCATTCCAAACTACAACATGCCAGTATCAATTTCCTGGGTTTGCTATTGAATTTTTAATCTATACCATGCCCACCCTGAATGTGCCCGATCTCAATCTGATACTGTATTATAATTCTGTACAGTGTAGTGGATTTGGTAAACATAATGAAGAGTATGGAGAGCCCTTCTGTTGTTCCTGTAATTCGCTGTAATTCTTTTATTGTTCATAACAAAAAATAACAAAACCATTTATAAATTACCTAGAAACAAGAGCATGAATGCTAAAGAGTGGTAAATAAAATGCCTTAGCAAACTGCTATAAGAGTATGTCAGTTTTTATGATGAAATAGATTTAAATGGGAATATTTTGAATAGACCAGTGACATAATAGCAGGGACATTTTAACAGTGGCATCAAAAACAAATATTAAAATGTCTCATCTTAAACCTGGTAAGTGGCAATGGTAAAGTGCTGACAATATGACACATAAATTACATTTTCAAATAAGTGAAAAATCAATTGCAACTTTGGTGTTGGTTACACAGCAGTATATATTTATAACCAAGTACACTGAACTTTTAATACCTGGACACAATGAGATTTATTATATACAAATGATACCACAATATAGCTGCCTCTTAGCAAATGGTAAACAGGAGCAGCATCTCCAGTCGCACATGAATTTTGAACATATATTTCACTTGAGTTCACACTGCAGTTCTAGCAGCAGTTTTGAGAACCTTAAGGCCAAGTGGAAAGGTAGTCCCATAGCCCAAGATCCACTCCCTGTGCAGGTGAGGAGCTTTCATCTAACCATCAGTTGGAAGTGATTAATCTGCAACGTAATGGCATTCCCCAAAGCAAACATGACAATAGACTTCTTGCTCAAGCAGCAAATATGGTCAGTTAAAATCCTATGCTCCTGTAACCCCTATCCAATCATAAGAAAATAGACTTTAAAAAAATACCTAACAAGTACCTTCAAAATTACCAAGGTCAGCAAAACAAGCAAAATCTGAAAAACTGTCACAAGCTTCAAAAGATACAGAAACACCATGTGATTCATAGGAACCATGGGTGGGACACTGCCCACAGAAAAACTAATGAGAAAAGTTGATTACAATATACAATGTGTGTTTAAAACTGTTGTGAATTAAAATACAATTAATAAAATTAATAAATAAAATTAAAATAAAAGATTCAAACAAATACTGCTAGAACAATCTGGATAACAACCTTAGCTAACCTGATGTTACACCATATAGAAAAGTTAACTCAAAATGGATCATAGACTTAAATGCAAGAGAGAAAACCAAAATTCCAGAAGAAAACATGTGGAATCACTCATCAAAATCGAAACATTCTAAAGTCTTAACTAGATACAACACTAGAGAAGAGAAGATCTTGAGGTAGGAGAATCACTATGAGTCTGGGGCAAGCCTGTGTTACACAGTGAGTTGCAGGAAGGCCTGGACTACAGGGTGAGACCTTGTCTCAAAAAAAAAAATCGCCAGGTGGTGGTGGCCAACGTCTTTAATCCCAGCACTAGGGAGGCAAAGGCAGGCAGACCTCAGTGAGTTCAAGGCCAAATTTGTTTACAGAGTGAGTTCCAGGACAGCCAGAACTGCAACACAGAGGTCTTGAAAACAAACAAACAAAAAGTTCAAAAACCTTTTCCTTCAAAACACATACCAATGTGGTGAAAGAAAGCTGAACAACATTGGCACACACCTGAAAAAGCAACTTGGGAGTCAAAGGCAGAAGGATTGCAAGTTTGAGACTAGCTTGGGATACACAGTGAGGCCATGTCTCAAAATAGCACAAACAAAACCAAAACAAAGCAAAACAAGAAAAAAAAAAACAGACGACAAAGTAGGGGTATTTGCATATCATATATCTGACGGGGACTTGGATTTAGACTGTGGGATAATATTGTTACAAGTCAACTCGTAAACAACAACCCACTTTTAAAATGGAAATAAACACAGAAGCAGATCCTTATGTATAGAAGATACACCAACGGCTTAAGAGCACTTAAAAAGATGTTTACCACTACTAGCCACTCCATATGAAAATAAACATTGTAACTAATGTATCATTTCATACCAACTTAAATCACTACAATGTTTGAAAGGGTAAAGCACATACCTGAAATCCCAGCATTTGGGAGGCTGAGGCAGGGGGATTGTGAGTTTGAAGTTATCTGGGCCTCATTCTCAAACAAAACAGCAAGAAGAGCCCAGTAAATAACAAATGTGGCGTGACGTTGACGCAACAAGAAGCCTCACGCACAGACTGCAGCTGCTGCTTTGGAAAACGGCTTTGTAATTGCTTTAAAAGTTAAACATAAATTGTCCTGTTACCCAGGAATTCCACCTTCAGGTATCTAGTAACAAGAGATGAAAACAAACATCCACAAAAAGATGAGAAAACAGGTGTCCTAAGCAGCTTTAGTCATAATAGCTTACAGCGAGAAAAAAAAAAACCACTAAATTTCTATCAATTGGTGAGTAGATAGATACCCAAAAATGTATTACCCATACACTGTAATATTATTAGGCAACAGAAGTAAGGAAGTACTTACGCATGTAACAATATGGTTAAGTTCTCAAAACCATTACACTGAGTGAAAGAAGCCAGACTCAAAGACCACATATTACATTTCATTTATGTGAATGTTATTAAGAATGGGCAATTTTATAAGACAAAGAGTACACTAGTGGCTGCCTGGGCAGGAAGTGGGGATAAAGAACTGAAAAATGGGCATGAATCTTACTGGGACGATCAAAATGTTATACAACCGATTCATTGGTGATAGCCGCACAACTCTGAGAACTTACTAATAATCAATTAATATTAAATAGGTGTGTTTTATTTAGCTTTGTAGTGGCTGTGGTATTGAACCTAGAGCCTTGCACATGTCTGCTAATGTTCTATCTTATTAGGCACCCTAGCCCCAGTTGAATTTTTATTGTGTGTTATCACAATCAGATTGTTAAATAGGGAGGGAAAGGTAAAGTGGGTGGTGAATATGTAGGAATTCTGTACAATCTTTGCAACAATTGTTTTGAGACAGGGTCTTGCTATCTGTAGTCCTGGCTGTCCTTGAATGGCTCCAAGGACCAGGCTGGTCTCAGACTCAAGAGATGTGCCTGCCTCTGCCTGCCTCTGCTTCCCAAGTGCTGGGATTAAAGGTATGAGTCACACCACCCGGACTCTGCAATGTTTCCTATAAATCTAAACCATTCTGAAAAAAAATGTCTAAATTTATTTAAATCAAAATTAGAACTTGTGACCTTAGAATGAGCTTATGCTAAATCCTCAGGGCCGTATGATGGAAGGAAAGATCAACTCCCAAAAGTCGTTCCTCCGACTTCCACATGCAATGCCAAGGGCATGTACATAACACACAGAGGGGGGGAGAACAGACAACAGAGACAGAGAGACAGAGACACACACAATCAATAAAATAGTCTTTAAAAATAATATTTGGTAGTAGCTTTTCTGTGTAAAAAGATATTTCAAAGACTTTCCTATTGATTAAAAATGGATAAAATCTCATAAAGAACTCTGAATTGATTTTGAGGATAAGAGAATAACTTTAAACCTCAATTAAGCAAAATAGTACGTCCCTCAAGAATTCTGATCTCAGTAGTTCTGTGTGAAAATATATTCTACTATTATTATATCTAGAATTTCACCAAGTTAACTTTTGTCATAACTTGTCTTCTCTACTTTGGTTTACCATTTGCCCTGAAAAAGCCTAAATATCTATGATCTTGCATTCTACACAACTTTGCTAAGCCCTGTTCTATCCCACAACAGGAGAGACATAAACATAATCAGTTTCCTTTTAAAATATATTTTCAGCACTTTCTAATACACTTCGGAAATGCTCATATAAAAGACAAGCCTCGCATCTCTTCTGCTACAGCACTATTTGGACTTTCCCTCTTAAAAACCCACATTGTAGCTTAACATTTTAGCAAGCTCGATGTAATTGCCATTACCAGGATATTAAAGTGACAACATCATGACCCCGGTATCCCTAAGGTGACCGCAGTTAAGTAGCGATGTCACCAGGCTACAGACGCACTGAGATCTCTTAGATATCGAGTGGCTCTATGGCATCACACCCTGTCTTTAGCATCACCTCTGGCACAACACCTCTGTATGGTGTCATGTGTTAACCGCTGCCGTGGCAGAATCCTACCCTGATGCCACTCGCCGAGATCCAGGGTAACTAGCCTGTGCTTCTTTCCGCTCCTTGGACAGTGGCAGGGAGGGGGAGGGTAGCTACAGTTAGTGGTTCAAGCTCAAGTGGTAGTACTCACTCCAACTACTGTCCCTTCCGGCCTGCCACTGCAAGTGAGGGGCCCAGAGGGACAAGATCTTTAGGGGTCCCAGAAGGCTCTTGGCCTGGTATAGTATCCCTTTTAGTGTGACCGATGTACTGGTCTACCAACGACCACCCACCCTAGCTCTTTCACACAGTGCCTCCAGAAGCCGCTCCCATTACCTGACTCCATTCCTCCAGCTGTCATCCTGGGCCAATTCCACCGGCAACTTGACTACGGCTTTCTCAGAGGATCCTGGGACTTGTAGTTCCACCTGCTAGGAGCCGGAACAGAATAGCAGGCTAAGCCGCCTTCAGGACCGGAATGCCTCAAACGGCAACTCCCAGAAGCTCCGGGCTATGAGACGGGCAACACGGAAAAGCAGAGAGAACTGTGATTGGAGAACCTTGAGCTCTTTGATTGGCTACCCTAGCAAGAGCCGTGAGTGGGGCGGGGGCTTGAGCTTCACGGAGATTCTGGGAAGGCGAATGGAGGGGATGTGTCTAATGTAATGTCTGCACCTTGCCTACACCGGGGAAGCTGGATTGAGTTGAAGGAGAGCATTTTGGGCCGATCAGTCTCTAGCTACTAGAACCGATAAGGTAAAGCAGCCCGAGAGCCTGGCGCTTAGCCGCGGGCATCAGCGAAGCCCTACGAGGCTTCCCGGTCCTGAGTCGGTCCAAGGCCACTTTGAGCTCCTCCCCGCCCCTTCCTCCCTCTTGTAGCCTTGGGTTAGCTCAAGACTTACTGTCCAACTCTAGCCCCCAACTGACTTTTTGCGGGGGAGGGGGAGGGGCCAAGCACTAGCTCGCTGAATTTCTTCTATTCCTAGATCATCCGCGGCTTTTCTCAGAATGCCCAGGCTTCAAGACACAGCTTTTTATGTGGATTTCTTTTTCTTTTGTTGTAATCCCATTAAATCGACCCACGTGCAACTGAATTTTGTGCCAGAGAGTTTGAGAGGAGCCGGGAATTTTTGTTATGTAGAAAAAGTAGGCAAAACTGAAATAACGACAAAATTCATCTTATTACATATGTAACTCCCCCCCCCCCGAAAGAACTTTAATGTATTCATTTCAGAACATGGAAAGGGAAGACTCTAGGAATAGTCAGAAAGGGGCTTTGTGTAGAAGGGGAGTTATTTCCACCGTGAACAAAGAATGGATTTCACACCTCGAGTGGGATTGAGAGAACTGAGGACATTGGGAAGGATTCTGTTCTGATCAACAACATCTCATGTTTTCTTCATAACTTTCTAAATCATAGATTGCTTTCTGTTTGATAGACATGCTGTTAAACACTAGTTAAACAGTGTATAATACTTCAAATTCGCCGTGTTCTGTCTTTTTTAGAAGATAACTCAAAATGAAGGAGACTGTTTCTTTGAAGATTTCCTTTATTACTCAGCAGGAGAATTCCCCTATGTTCATGCAGTTTGCTTTTGTTATTGTCAGATAATATGGTTTAAATTTAATAAAAATGAATTATAGTAGAGCTTAGGAAAAATGTAACCATGCTTCAATCAGTCAGTGGCATAAAGAGAGAGGATTATGAAGCGCAACAAACAACCAAATGCAATTAATTTATGGATATGATTTAAGATACTATGTTTCTATTGTAACCCAGGGCGTTTCCTGCTCGAGCCCCCCTAACACCAAGTCCTGGAGGTTGGTGTTCCACCCATACAAGAGTTAACGTTATTTTAAAAATCTAATAATGATCTTGTGGTTTCTTACAAAAGCACTTTTTTTTGTATTTTGATTCAGGGTTTCTCTGTAGCTTTGGAGCCTGTCCTGGAACTAGCTCTTGTAGACCAGGCCAGCTTCGAACTCACTGAGTTCTGCCTGCCGCTGCCTCCCGAGTGCTGGGATTAAAGGCATGTGACAAAAGCACTTTTATTTGTGGGTGCTAAATAATTAGAGGTAGACAATCATGACATTTAGGGTTATTTAGGGTTCTGGTTTTTTTTTGTTTGTTTGTTTTTTTGGTTTTTCGAGACAGGGTTTCTCTGCAGCTTTTAGAGCCTGTCCTGGAAGCTAGCTCTTGTAGACCAGGGCTTGGTCTCGAACTCACAGAGATCCGCCTGCCTCTGCCTCCCGAGTGCTGGGATTAAAGGGCGTGTGCCACCACCGCCCAGCTAGGGTTCTGTTTTAAAGAAACCTCAGCAGGGCCAAAGAGGTAGATAAGTGGTTAAGAGTATGCACTCTTCAACTGAACTGTGGGAGTTTGGGCCCAGTGTCTCGCTCTGGATCTCTGCCTCTGTTTCCATCAGTTGCTGGATAAAGGTTCTATGATGATATTTAGAGATAGTCCATCAGTGGTTCTCAGGTATCCAAGGAGATGGCCCCAGCTTGTTCCTTGGGCAGCTGAGGAGAGGGTGCCCTGAACTGGCCTTGTCCCATAGCTACACTGATGAATATCTTGCATATCACCATAGAACCTTCAATCTTGTGATGGATGGAGATAGAGACAGAAACCCACATTGGAGCACTGGACTGAGCTCCCAAGGTCCAAATGAGAGCAGAAGGAGGGAGAACATGAGCAAGGAAGTCAGGACCGCGAGGGGTGCGTTCACACCCACTGAGATGGTGGGACAGATTCTAATGGGAGATCACCAAGGCCAGTTGGGAATGGGACTGATGAAGCTGGGATCAACCGGAACTCTTTGAATGTGGCTGACGGTGGAGGCTGACTGAGAAGCCAAGGACAGTGGCGCTGGGCTTTGATTCTACTGCATGGATGGGAGCCTTTGTCAGTTTTGGATGCTCACCTTCCTGGACCTGGGGGAGTTGGGGGAGGACCTTGGACTTCCCATAGTATAGGGAACCCTGACTGCTCTTTGGCCTGGAGAGGGAGGGGAAGTGGGTGTGGGTGGAGGGAGAGGGGAGGGAAGTGGGAGGAGGGGAGGAGATGGAAAATTTTTAATAAAAAAAATATAAATAAAAGATAGTCATCAGTCTGACTGCAGGGCAAGGCCAGTTCTGGCACCCTCTCCATTATTGCTTAGAGTCTTAGCTGGGCTCATCCTTGTGATTCTTGGGGATGTCTCTAATGCCTGTTTATGGCTAGCCCCACAGTGGCATCCCGCAATCAAGATATCTCTTTCCTTGCTCTCCTTTTGAAGAGTGAGAATACGAGCAAAGAGGTCAAGACCATGATGGGGACACCCACTGAAACAGCTTACCTGAGCTAAGGGGACCCGGTCACTGTCCTTTTGCAGGACAGTGGGGGAACCAGCATAGGACCAAACTAGGTTTCTTTGAATGTGGTTGCAGGTGTATGGCTGGGGCAGACTGTGGGACACTAGCAGTGGCACCAGGATATATCCATACTGCTTGTACTGGCTTTTGAAGCCCATTTTTTTAGGGATACCTTCTTCAGCCTAAATATAGGAGGGGAGGTGTTGGTCCTGCCTCAAAGTGATGTGCTAGACTTTGTTGACTCCCATGGGAGGCCTTACCCTCTCTGAGAGATGGATGGGGAGTGGAATGGGGGGAAAAGATGGAGGATTGGGGAAGGGAGGGAGTGGGAAGTTGGATTGGTAGGGTAAAATGAGAAAAGAATGTTTCTTTTAAATAAATAGTAAAAAATATTTTTAAAGAAAAATATTTTTTTAAATAAAGAGTATATGCTCCTTTTCCAGAGAACCAGAGTTCAGTTCATCTGGCCTCCCCATGCACATGAGGTCATGTGCACAAAACCCACACACATGCACCAATTAAAGTAAAATAACTCTTAAAACTTAAATAGTAACAATCTAGAAGTAAATATGGTGAGATATTTTTGTTAAATCTAGGTAATGGGTGCATGTGGGTCTCTGTCCTCTGTCGTATTCCATTTATTTTATTTGTATTTGAAATTTCCATAAGGTTTTAATTGCTGTCTGGGGACATCGACAGGGAAAGCCACAGGTGTCCCACAGCAGTGAGACTTATAGCTGGCTCCCTCCCTGGGCACCAGTAGAAGCATCAGTGATGCCAGTTCTTTTCTTCTTTTCTCTTCTAGAGCCGTCCCCCCAAAACCAGGCACTCCTGAGTGTCACAGTTAAGTTACTTTAAAGGCTCAGTGGTAGAGCACTTGCAGGAGGCCCTAGATTTGAATCCACCAGCACCACACACACACCACACACACACACACCACACAACACAATACATATATACAATACAATCAACACTTTACATTACTCAAGGCTGAGAAGCATAGCATCAACACAAGATGGCTCTCCTTGAGATCATGATTCCTACCTTGTTATTTAAAAAAAAAAAAAACAATTGGGCTGATTCTATGCAATTCAGCTCTCATTTCTTTCTCCATAATATTCGTGTGTTCACCAGATATAGTGGCATGCGCTGTAATCCTAGCACTTAGGAGTTGGAGGAAAAGGACTGAGAATTTGAAGCTAACATTGGCTTATGTAACAAGGTCCTAGCTCCCCCCCCCCAAAAAAAAATTCACATCTTTGCAAAACCTCACTTGAAGTCTGTGTGGTAATAGAGATTTTACAGAGCTTGGATAATTGGTGTGGCCCTGGATACGTTGCTTATGTGAAGTAGCCTTAGTGACCTTAACGTGTAAAATGAGGGGATATAGGGACCACAGAGAATGGTGAGGGTCCAAAGAAATGTTTATAAAAGTCGCAGTGTTTCACATAGCATGCGTAAGTGTTGGAATTATACACAGCAAATCTCCATCTCTGCCACTGTATTGGGACTAAATGCTTTCATCAGTTCCTTTCTGCCCAGAATTCCTTACATTTGTTGATATCACTCGCCCCATGTTACTATACCTTGGCCTCTCAAAGCTAGTAAGTATATGGTTTAAGGTTACCTACCTGAGGACCTGGTACTCTCCATTTCTTTGTGTTCAACCTGTAGTGTGCTGGCATCAATAGTTTTATGCCTATTTGTCGTCAGAATGTTGATAGCGTTGCTCCCCCTGTTTCCCACATAGGACAGCAGAACAGCATTGCACTGGGCATGCTCAGCCGGTCATACAGAAATTGTTGAATTCTTGCTGAACTTGGCGTGCCAGTGAATGATAAAGAGGACGTGAGTACTAGGCAAATATGATAAGCTCTGGGTTATCTTAGACTCCAGCCTTGTATTTAGTGAAGCCTGAATATAAAGCTCATAAACAAAATTTGAGAACCTTATAAGTAGGAAGTTACAGTATGGCCTTAGTGACTAGGCCGGAGGCTAATGATTGTATTATTTTAGAATGGTAATGAATCTCTTAATTCAGGGTGGAAAATACAGATCAGGGGCTTATTATGAACTCAAAAAGACTCTAAACAGTTTCATTTAAAATGTTGGTGAATATTGCCTGAATAATAAAGGCCTGGGTAGATGTATGTTACGTATAAGCATTTATTATAAATGAGATTGATATATTAAGATAAGACTTGTGGGGAGCTGGGGAGATGTTTCAGTAGTTAAGATGCTTGCTGGCTCTTGGAGAGGACCAAAGTTTGGTTCCAGTACCCATGCTGGGTGCCTCTCAGCTCCTGTAATTCCTGCTTCAGAGGACCTGACACCCCATTTTGGCCTACATGCATATACACATAAGTACAGAAGATAAGACTCGCAAAAACTCATGATGGAACTTGTTTTGTTTGTAGGCACAGGTTAATTTTCAGAGATGTTTACTGAAGTAATGTTTCTAAGAGAAAATGAAAACAATTTTATGGGAGAATGATTGAATAGAGCATGTGATACATACTTCGTACTTTAATATGCCATCATCATTCCAAAGAATGGCAGAAACATTCTCAGAAGTAGAATTGTGAAAACACACCTCACAGAACTTCATATACTCTGATTCGAGTTTTTATTTTTTCAAGTTATTGTATGGGGAAAAACCCATTAGAATTAGTATAATACACCTGTCCTGTTATAGGATTGTGGCTATTTTATAAGCGGTTTATTTCATTTTTATTTGGTGTGTGTGTAACTGTGAGTGGATGCCAACTATGTGCAGTTTGGAGGCCAGAAGAGGGCATCAGATCCCCAGGGGCTGGAATTACAGTCCATTGTGAGCAGTCTAAGTTAAAGGGAAGGTCATTTGAAAGAGCAATAAGTGCTCTTAACCACTGAGGCCATCTCTACAGCCCTCATTTTTTCGTTTGTTAATAAATTTTTATTTCCAAATTTTCCACAATGCTTAATGGAGTGGAAGGAGAATACAGAACTATAAACCTTGAATGAATGTTAATGTTCATACTTCTGTCCCTTTCTCCTTGACTTGTTTTAAACTCCCCTTTTATACAGGCAGGCTGGTCTCCTCTTCATATTGCTTGCTTCTGCTGGGCCGGGATGAGATTGTAAAGGCCCTTCTGGTGAAAGGGTGCACAAGTGATGCCGTCAACCAAAATGGCTGCACTCCTCTCCATTAGCAGCCTCAAAAAATAGGCATGAGGTATGCGTCTATCCCTGCATGATTTCCTTTTGAGTTCTAAACATAAATAGAAACATAGATTTCCTCATTGTTCTCTTGTCCTTCTTTCCAGATTGCTGCCATGTTACTAGAAGGTGGGGCTGATCCAGATGGCTAAGGACCATTATGAGGCTACAGCATGCACCGGGCAGCAGCCAAGGGTAACTTGAAGACGTTCATATTCTTCTGTTCTACAAAGCATCCACAAACATCCAAGACACTGAGGGTAACACTCCTCTGTAAGTGACAATAGCAGTCATTTTATTCTGCTTATAAATGCAATACATACTAAGAACAAAAGAAATGAAAAGGTTACCAAAGTAATAATGACAAAAACAAAAATTGCCTATCATTTTGCTATCCCCAAAAAAGATTGATAGAAAATTTTGAGGTATTTTTCAAGTTTATATGCAGATATACACAAAATTGAGATCATGTAACTATGTTTTAATCTCATAGCACATTGTGAGCATTTTTCAATGTCATTAAATATGTTTAAAAACATTCATGATGGCTGTATACAATTCCATTTTCTGAATGGGCCATGATTTAATCATTCCTGATACTGTTTACTTAAACAGTTCTGAACCATTGGCCATTTTAAGTAATGTTTAATTGACCAATTTGCTTAAAAAAAGGAAAAAAGAAAAAAAAAAAAACCTCTGCCCGATTGCTGATTATGGCCTAAGATAGATTCCTAGAAGTTGATTTGTTTGTTTCAACAAATACACATACTTGAAGATGAATTGCTTCCAGGGAGTTGTCTCATTGTACCCTCCCAATAGCATTTTAACAGTACCTAATACCTTCCCATCAGCACCCAGATTACCCTCGTGTTGTATGATATATGACATTTCATGCTTAGAAAGTACATTTTGTTAGTGATTTTGAAATTTATTAATGCCTAAGATTGTAATTTTGCGGCCTTTCTCTTCCCTTTTAGGGGAATTTCTTCCTTTTGACAGTTTTTTTAACTTTATTGATTCTTTAGGAGTTTCATGTCATGTACCCCAATTCTGTTTACCTTTTGATTCCCCTTTATCTTTCCCTCATCCCTTCAGTGCCCCCGACCAAAACAAAAGACAAACAAACAAACAAAAAAACAAAGTAAGTAAGCAAGCAAGCAAACAAAAACAAGAACAAAACAAAACATAAAAATCCTCTTTGCTTTTCCTTTTCCCCAACTCTCCACCACCTCTCCGTTCGTCCTGGTGGCATTGGGGGCCTAAGCATGTCATATAGTTTGCCCTTTTGTCATTTTGACTGATTGTTCAGTGCTCTTGACACAGTAAAAATAGGAACACATTATGCCATATCAGTTGAAAGAATTTTCCCAGTCTGTCTATTTATTTGCTCATGATTTTTCAACTATTGTCAGGAGTTATCAGTTACTATTTGGCCAAACCTATTAATTTCCACCACAACTAGAAAGCCTGAGATGAATGAAGTATTCACTTCTGTGACTCTTAAATCCACCTGGGATTAGTTGGCATGGATAACTTGAAGCCAACCTTTACCTTGATTGGTGTGTGTCTGTGTCTGTGTGTCTGTATGGTTTTTCATACTCATTTTTCTCCTTTTTTGAATCATGACTTCTTGAATCAGAAATTCGGGTCTTTTTTGGAGTGTATAATAAGGCATGAACCTTTTCCCTTCTGCTTTAAGACAACTTTTGAAAGTATTGTTTTCAAGGGCTGAACTTGGTGCCACATGCCTTTAATCCCAGTCCTGGGAGGCAGAGAAAGGCAGATCTCTGTGAGTTAGAACCAGCCTGATCACATAGCTAGTTTCAGTTCAGTCAGGGCTCCATAGTGAGACCCCTGTTTACAAAAGCAAAAGCAAGCAAACAAAGCTGGTTTGCCACGGTGGTGCATACCTTTAATTCCATCAGCTTGGAGAAACAGGAACAGACAGATCTCTTTGAGTTCAGGCCAGCCTTGTCTACATACACAGCAAGTTTCTATTTATCCAGGTCGTTCCTAGAGAGAACCTGTCATAAAAAGTAATTGTTTTCTTTTTTTATTGAAAATAGATTCTTCTTTTATTCAATACATCCTGACCACATTTTTTCTCTTCCTCCTCTGTGCTTCTCCTACCGGCTCTCCTCTCCCCCACATCCAGCTGACCCTCATTTCCTAGTATTAAAGAGCAGCTTCTGAAGATTCAGCCAAACAAGCACAAGGTACAGTAAGACAAGGCAAAAGCCCTCATAACAAGGCTGAATCAGTCAACTCAGTATGCAGAAAAAGATTCCCAAGACCAGAGGCAAAAACAGTTCCCAATAAGAAGCTAACAGTCATAACGTACATGCAGAGGACCTGGGGGCAGACCCATGCAGGCCCATCTTGCTGCTTCAGTCTCTGTGATCCCAAATGAGCCCTACTTAGTTTATTTGGTGGGCCATGTTCTCCTAGAGTCCTCTGTCTCCTCTGACTACAGTCTTTCTTCCCACTCTTCCACAGGGTTCCCTGATCTCCGAGGGTAGGGACCCAATGGAGACCAAGAAAAGTAATTGTTTTCGTAATTCTTACTTGAAAATCTTTCTTGTAGGCCTAAACAACTGTGTGTTTCTTTTAATGAATATTCTATCTTATTTCTCCATGACTTATTAATCACGTTGGCCTGGAAATAGTCTAGGAATTAGATAGTATAGGGTCCTTGGGAGAAAGTAGGATTTAGAATTGGATGGATACTGTTCTTCAGTACAAAAGCTGCCACTTTGTAACTACATTATGCATGCATGTTAAGGAACTTAACCTTCCTTCCCCTCTGTAATATTATAGCAGTAATTTCTTCCTCACCGGGTTAATGTGAGGTTTAAATAAAAGGCCATGTAAAGTGCTGGATTCTTTGCCTGTCAAAGTCTATAGAAGTGACTGGCAGAGTCACTTCTTTATTCAACAAGTTAACTGGTGAGCTCTGTCATTATAACAAGACCTTTAACCTCTGTGACAATTTGTACTGTACAACAGTGCTAATTTTACCTTGATTTGTCAGTATAGATATACCAGTCAAGTGAGATCAGCTCTTTTTCTGAAAGTCGCTCATTGTTACAGAAGCACAACATGAACTGAAGCTTCTCTCAGTTCTAATCCTGCATTATGATTACATTGAAGTGTTTGGAGGAAATTACCAATAATCTCCATCGAATGAGGAAGTTGTGCCTTAGGCCAGCATTTAGAGCCAACTAGCTGTTTTAGTAGAACCAGGAGTAAAGATAGGTAATCCGGTGTTATATAGTTATTCTAGTTAAATTTATTATACTCTTTGCCGTGCTAATGATTTCCTTTCCTGATGAAATAACTGTCTGATATCACCACTGTCCTGCAATAAGCAATTTAGACTGGAAATCCTAACCATTATATAGAACTGGTAGTGACTAATCTTTGTGATCCCCAATTTCAGACACTTAGCCTGTGATGAGGAGAGAGTGGAAGAAGCAAAATTACTGGTGACTCAAGGAGCAAGTATTTTCCATTGAGATAAAGAAAAAAAGACACCACCTGCAAGTGGCCAGGGTGGGCCTGGGTTTACTACTCAAGAGAATTGTAGAAAGTTAAGCAGCTTGCATTTATTCTTTATATGTTTTGTTGTCCTCTCTGTCCTGGAAACTGTTGTATTGTGCACAAGGCATCTTGAACTAATGAAACACGTTTTCTCACCCTCCATAATCTTAGAACATGTTGTATTGCTCCTGCTGAGTACCTGTTCTGACTTTACCACCCCACTTGTAAGGCATCGAAAACTGTTGGGATTGTTCTATTGATGTCATTTATTGTTTCTCCATTAAATCTTGATTAATTTGGAGTAAGTGGTCCTGTGGCTTTTATGAGTCTTGAGCATCCTCCCATCTATCTACTGTCCTGCTGTGGAACCGAACAAGTGCAAAACAGGCAGCCAGTTGTTCTGTCTAGGTGGGTTCTACCAGGCAAAACAATCCTGACTTGTTTTTCAAGTTCATGCAGAGACCTTTGCAAATTTCTCTTTAATTATGAGGTTAATTTATTTTTGTTAGGTGGGGGAAGTCGCGGTATTTAGTGGACAGATTTTAGTTGAAGTGTGTGTGTTCCTTGAAGAACATACACTAGTGTGCCAGGTAACCTTTTGACTAGCCATTTGCCTCCAAATGAGAAAAATGTGTTTTTTCAAAGAAATAAAAAGTGCCTATATTGACTCACCTTGTATTGAAAAAAATTGTCAGTGATATATACAAATATATTTTGATTCGTATTTCAGGTACTACAAACTTATATTTCGAGTACTACAAGCAATAAACTGTTGAAAGAATCTCCCAGTTTCTCTTTCAGTCAGTCGCACATTCACTGAAAACCTTAGAATCTTGAACTAAGATGTATTTCCAGGTGGGGATATTTCTGAAGTCAATAAAATTAATGGAGCTTGAACTGCAGCTAAAATCCATAAAAATCGTAATCTTTTGAATTGCCAAGTTAATGTAGAGTGAAAGGAAATTATAATTATAAACTTGAAACTCTATTTAGCGAAGCATCTTAATTGATTAGTAGTCAGCAAATGTAGTCCAAGTGACTCTTAATTTTAATTATTAGCCTGCAATTAATTGCTTCAAAGATGGGATCTCTTAGTAATCTGCAAACCTTTCATTAATTTTGGGTCAAAAGACTTAAAATGACCAGTAACTAAAATGAAGTCTTGTATATATGAGCTGCATTATTGATACCAAAACTTTTTGCCATAAATATTGAGTGCTAATCTTTATTAGAATGAATTAGGGATGTATTTTCTTATGAAATTAACATTTGTTAAATGTTGGTGGTAGAACTGATAATTATTCATTTCTGGTTTGTCTTTGTCTAATAGGATCAGAAAGTAAGTCTGTCTAATAGGGTCTGATGGGGAGCGTGGGTATAAAATTTTACAAATTTTGGGATTTCTTGATTCAACAGTAAGATCAAACAAGCTTCAGAAATTAGTAAGCTCTTAAGATTATTAAAATCATTTAATATATAAGCAGGATAGTAATTATCTCTGACAATTGCTCAAATTGCTACGTGTTCCTATAGGAACATAAATAGCAACAAACCTCATTCAGGTCAGTAGGTCTTGTAATAACAAAATGAACTCAGATATGATAATTCAACTGTGATGCTAACCAAGAATATAAAAGTAGGTTACTTGAAACAATATAGGTCTTATTTTTATGTGGAGATGCATTTGTTTTCAGTCTGCATTTATGTATGTGAATGAGTGCTTGCTGAGGCCAGAAGAGGTCACTGGATTCCCTAGGGCTGGATCCCCAAGGCAGTGGGAGCTGCCTTACATGGGCATTATGTACTGAAAGTCGGGGCCTGTGCAAGAACAGTACCTGCTCGTAGCCACAGAGCCATCACCCAGCACTGAAAACTGAGCACATCCTACATCCTTAAGTTTCTGTTATATAAAATATAACACTTAACATATTAACATGAACATAGCATATTTAACGTTTCAGTTAGATTTTATATTTGAGGTAAATTTGGTGTCTTAGTTTATAGCCTCCAGTATTTTGATTCCATAATTCCTCAATTACACCACTACAATGAATTTCTTACATGGTTAGTCTGGTTCTTGTCTGTTTTCATATTCTCTTATCATTTTTATTGTGCTCCCAAATCAGTCTATGGGTATGTTTTGCTAGAGTATGAAAAGTTACTCCCTTAGGGGATCAGGGCTACAGTTCTGTTGACTGTCTAAAATTGAAAGCAGAGCGCGTGTAGTTTTTATCAAACTCTCAAAGGAGCCATGATGCCCCCCAAATGTTCCTCTGAATGATCCCAATAACACCAAATCAACTGTCAGAAGATATAGTTAAACAATAGTAGTAAGTCTCCTGATGTAAGTTTTTTTTACATCCTTTTGCACTGTAATCTCTAGAGAGAAATCATCTCCATTTCAAAGATAAACACTGAGAGCTGCAGAAACAGCCAGTCACAAAACCCAGTTTCCTTGGAACCAAGCTATTTCTTTTGTGTGTACACTCCAACATAACCAAGTGATGAACTCTGGCCTTTTCATAATCGCTGGGATTAGTTGTAACACCTATCCTGTACTTTGCTTTAAATTAGCAGTGCTTGCATCTATTCGGTTTCACCCCTGTGTTCTAACCTACAGCTCCCCTCTGGTTTCCTGTGTGCTAAAAGTAAAAAGAATACCTTAATAATACCTCCTGCAGCCCTTTGAATTTCCTGAGAGTCCAGAGCAACTTGTTTCAGTGATCAGATCTTGATGAGCCTTCGGGGTAAGTAGGGACTGTTCACTAGAATGGACTGTGATCAAAATCTTAAAACTTCGGGTTTGCCACTTCTAATACTTCCCACAATCCTCTGCTAACTGGCTGGAGGTTCATTAAGCTTATGCGTGAAGTCACTACAGAAAATCTCCTAAGCTGTAGGGCTTGGTGGCCTTCCAAGTGGCTGAATACATCCACATGCCAGGAGAGTAATGCACCCTGACTCCATGGAACAGAAGTTCCTATGCACAGACTCTTTTGTACCTCAACGCTAGGGTTACCGCTCTTCACATAGTTGTTGCATGAGTATCTTTTGCAACATCCTTTCCAATAAACTGATAATATTAATCTAAATATGTGCTGTGAATTCTGTGAGCCATCAAAATAGTTTACTGAAACCTCAGTAGGAAATTAGGAAAATTCCCATTTGTGTCATATGGAAGTGTGATGACCTAAACAGTGATCATGAATGGTATCTGGTGTAGACAAATAGAGGACAATTTTGTGGGTCTCAGCCCTTGAATGTGTGGGATCTGTACCAAGGTAAATGGCAGAATTGAATTCAAATTCTAGAGGACACAGTTGATGGCCCACAGCAATTTGCAGTGTTGTTGGTGTGAAAATTGGTGGCATCAGAAGTTTTTTAAGCAGCTATAATGGGGCTTCCTTTCATTGACTAACTTAAAAGTTCTTCTCTGAGCCCTCATTGTGGTTCTGTAATCCTTTGATTTTAAACCCTGCTTGCTTGCTTGCTTGCTTGCTTGCTTGCTGCTTGCTTGCTTCTTGCTTGCTTCTTCCTTCCTTCCTCCTTCCTTCCTTCCTTCCTTGCTTGCTTTCCTTCCTTCCTTCCTTCCTTCTTTTCTCTCTCTCTCTCTCTCTCTCATCTCTCCTCTCTCTCTCTCTCTCTCTCTCTTTCTTTTCTTTCTCTCTCTGTCTCCTTTCCTCCTCTCGTCCCTTCCTCCCTCCAGCCCTTCCTCCCTCCATCCCTTCCTCCCTCCATCCCTTCCTTCCTTTCTTTATTTTCTTTTGAGACAGTGTTTTCTCTGTGGCCCTGGCTGTCCTGGAAACTTCCTTTGTAGGTCAGGCTGACCTTGAACTCAGAGAGTCATCTGCCTTTGCCTCCTGAGTGCTGGGATTAAGACGCGAGTGAAGACAAATGGGGTTATTAGGAGTTTTTCTTCTGATTCTTTTATGGTGCCTTGTAACTTACTTTCCAATGTTGCAAAATAAACTTATTTTTTTGTTTTATTTTTGTTTTGTTTCTCAGACAGGGCCTCACTATGTAGCCTTGGCTGGCCTGAACTGATTATGTAGCCCTGAGCTGATCTTGAACTCCTACATCCTGCCTCCTGTGTCTGGAATCAAATACATGCACCACCATACATGGCCTGAAAAACTACCTTTTGTTACTAAAACATGTGCTTGTTTCATTGTGATTAGGTTGGTGGCAGTTGCAAGAGCATTATTGTACTTGGACCAGCGTTAAGGGTGCAGTCTTTGATATCTCACACACCATTTTATAACCTCTCCCTAGAATTTGTAACATGATTAATTAATTAATTTTATAAATATAAGTGCTCTACTTGACTTTAGGCCAGAAGAGGGCATCAGATCCCACTATCGTGGTTGTGAAGCCATCTACCACGTGGTTGCTGGAGAACAGTCAGTGATCTTAAACTGCTGAGCCATCTCCCAAACCCCATTTTAACCTCTTTTACCCCTCTGGAAACTAGGACACCTGTTTTTGCAAAGTAGTGGCCCAGCTATTGACTCACACAAGAATCATTTATGTTATCTAGCAGCCGCTCCCGCCCTCTCCGGTCAGGAGTCACTGTGCGGTAAACTGGAGTAGGAAAAGAACCTGAGCACTGTTAAGTTCTCTACTAACCTCAGGCTCTTACCGAAAGCTCATCAACTTGAATTGCACACAGGCCACTGTAAAAGGCAAATAGTAACTTCTTGGCATACAGCACAGGAGAAATGTCCCCTTTTCCCCTAAGGTCATAAGCAGTGTCAGATATGAGTGGTCTCTCGTTCACTGACCAAGAACCCTACTTTGCATCATAGATCACTGTAATTTGGAGACTCTCCCCAGAGAAGTGCTAATTCCAGTTTTCCTCTCCTATAGTCAACATGTTATTGTTGATAAAACACAAGAACTTTCCATAGTTAGCAAAACTGCATTCTCTATGAGGGCAAGGGCTGTCTCTGATTGAGCTCACCCTTGTGCTGCCAGAATCCGCAGCAGTCCCTAGAGCTCTTCAGTACATGCCCAGGGTGTGGTGGGATAAAGAGACAAATTCGGGTCCACAAGCATATGAGGATGGAGTTGAGAAGGGAGGATGTGGTCAAATTTGTACAGAAGAAAGGATGGAAGTGCCACAGTGAAATGCATCAATTTGTCCAATTAATGTTTGAAATTTCAATACTTGTTAGCCTGTGGTAATTAGTAGGCACATTGTTGCTCTGATAATGTGTTATTCTATTTATGCTTATGCGTGTGTGTGTGTGTTTGTGTGTGGTGTGTTTGTGTGTTTTCAAGACAGGGTTTTTCTGTAACTTTGGAGCCTGTCCTGGAACTAGCTCTTGTAGACCAGGCTGGCCTCGAACTCACAGAGATCTGCCTGCCTCTGCCTCCTGAGTGCTGGGATTAAAGGCATGTGCCACCACCACTTGGCTTGTATTTTATATTATTTATATTTTATTTACATTTGTATATATGTATTTTAGGAAGACTCTCCAGCAGTATTTTTCCATATGACTTTTTTGAAAGGTACTTAGTGTTTTCCCTCCTTGGCGGGGGAGAAGAGGGCTGCAAAATCAGAAAGAAGCCTTGTGCCAGGCATGAGCTACCTGTTTATGAATTGTTGACCAGTGAGTTCCCATAGAAGCCTAAACACTACAAGCTATTGCTGTTGCTCTGGGCTACACTCCAGAACTTGACATTAAAAACCTATTGCTGAAGACACTACATATTTGAGTTGGAACATGGAGAGATCAAGCTGATCCTCACCTGGAAACTTCATACCTATTCACTAGCTTTATATAATGCTGGGCACATCCTGTGCACACTACTAGAGAAGAAAAGTTAGCATCAATTTTACCTAGCTCTGAATCCTGAGAGCTACGATACCAACATACATGGCCTTGCTGCCCTTGCTGCAATATCAGCATGAATGTCATGGAGTAGAGAACTGCTTTCTGATTGGGTTTGGGTCCCACTCCACAAGTTAAAATACATGACTGGTACTATCACAGCTAAGGACTTGTTGCTTGACAGGTCATATGCTCTAGAGAAGAACCTACTACTATTACTCTGCTTGATGGGCTTCTGTCATAAATGACTGTTATTCGTGCCAAGGAACTGCCATCTTGGGAGTTCACCTGTACCCCTTTGCAAAAGACTATTTTGGCTGGGCTTGATGAGTTATATGCCACTCCTTCCCTTGCCTGAGTAGCCAACTGCTCCCTGTTATTTGACAACTATATCTGTGCCCTGGGAGAGGCCAAAGAAGACTAGATTGGGGGCTCTATGCAGCCATGAGGAGGCCCTGTGTCCAACTGAGGAGGATTGCCTGCACCTGTTAGTAACCTCGCCTAAACTCAATATAAGCTCAACAAATCCATTAGTTCCTCAGGGGAAAGTTTGGGGGAACTGCACCCACTTTGTCACTGGGACCTTAGAAGGGCTAGGTGCTTACATCTCCCTATGGGAAGGAATTTTAGCTTCAGTGCAGTATTAAAAGAATCCTAATGATTTATCATACCTATAGATTAGGACAACATCCCTTACCAGAGAAACTTCTTTTTGCAGTAGATGGCAGTTAACTTGGAGACTCAGAACTGGCCAAGCTGCAGTTAGTAAGAGAGACGGTGGAATACTCATCCTTAAAGTTCAGGAATCGTAGAAGAGAAAGGAAGCAAGAAAGAGCCGGAGGCAGTGGATGAGTACAAAGAAATGGTGTTTTTCAAACACATGGAAACTCACAGGGTTGGGAGAGCATGCACAAGACCTGTGCAAGCTCAAGCCAGACAAAATTCTAGCATTGAGAGGGGAGGAACATATCCTACCCCAGCTCAGGAGCTAGTCACTGCTAGCTGCTGGGAGAGTCAGTTTTCCTTAAGTGTGTGATTCTGGTAGGTTAACCATGCCCCAGCGGAAGGCCCCGACAGTAGATTGGCACACAAGGATGGGGTGCATCAGGGAGGGGGTGGATATGATGAAAAGCAATTGTATGAAATTCTCAAAAGAACTAATAAGAAATGAGAAAAAATTATAAGACTAATTCAACAGGCTATCTGTAAGCAAAGACTGCTCTTTTGTTCCCGGCCCCCCAGACCTGAATAATCACAGAGAAACTGTATTAATTACAAGACTGCTTGGCCAATCACTTAGGCATATTGCTAGCTAGCTCTTATATCTTAAGTTAACCCATTTCTATTATTTTATATTTTACCACAAGACTTGTGGTTTGTTACCTCTTGCTCTTTGGTCAGCTACATGACATCTCCTTGACTCTGCCTACTCTGTCTCTTCCAGCCTGGCTATATTCTGCCCTGCCATAGGCCAAAGCAGCTTTATTCATTAACCAATAAGAGCACATATACAGAAGGACATCCCACATCAGCTATCATTATATTCTTATTAGAATGTCCAACATCAAGCTGGGTGATGTGGGAGTCCCCTTTGTGTGCAGTGATTACCATAAATGAATAAAGAAACTGCCTTGGCCTGTTGATAGAGCAGAACTTAGGTAGGAAGGGAAGACAGAACTGAATGCCGGGAGAAAGAAGGGCAGAGCCAGAGAGATGCCATGGAACTTAGCTGCTAAGTCACTGCAATGTGGCGATACACAGATTAATAGAAATGGGTTAAACTAAGATGTAAGAGTTAGCCAATAAGAAGTTAGAGCTAATGGGCCAAGCAGTGTTTTAAATTAATATAATTTCTGTATGATTATTTTGGTTCCGGGCAGCCGGGACGAACAAGCAGCCCGCTCCCTCCAACAGCTGGGCATGGTGGCTACACCTGTAATCCTAGTACACAAGGAGGCAGAGGAAGATTGGTCATAACAAGGTCAAAGCTAGTCCTTCCAGGTCTACCTGGAGAGAGTAAGCATCTGCTACCCAAAAAAGCTGTTCCATCAACTTCAGCATACTCTTGTTGATAAGTGAATGAACAATAGAAAGAATTTTCTAGAAATCCTTTGTGTAACAAAAAGGCATGACAAATCAGCCCAGAGCTGGTTTGACATTTGACTATGATGACTCACTACTTTTAACTATTGGGCAGCAAAGTAAATGATTTAGCACTCTCACTTAATGGGTATTTTGCCAAAATAATATTGTCTAAGATTAATTAGAATATTTTCTGATTAAATGATGATAAAGTAGAAAAATCCATACTGGGTCGTAATTTTAGGGCTGTTGTAACATATAAGCCCCATTTTCTGCCCCGGTGAGATTTAATGGACAAATTTGTGAGGTCACTATCTTTCAGAGGCTCAGGACTTAAACCAAGTGCACATATAGCGCATGTGATGGATGCACAAGTGAGACCGAGATGAAGTTACTGTCCAGAGTGGCCTTATATAAGCAACCTGAGTGGAAGACAACCCTTTTGATTTCATTTGAAACAACTAGAGGAGTCCTCCCGTTTTCAGATATTCTTCTCTGGATTATTCCAATACCTGAAATCTCAAAATTGGCTGATGACCTGAGTTTGAACTCTGGGCCTCAGAAGAAGGAAAGAAAGAAGCAGCTTCTCACTATGTCCTGACCTCCATGTAGCATGCTGAACACACATCCAGAGAAAGAGACAGGCAGACAGACAGACAGACAGACAGACAGACAGACAGACAGACAGACAGACGGAGAGAGACAGCGACAGAGAGACAGCGACAGAGAGACAGAATGATAAACTGGAAATACTTGTGGTTTATATCTGTAATAGTCAAGAGTCAGGAGAACTGTCAAAACTTCAAGGATAGCTGGAACAACATAGTGGGCCCCTTCCATGAACAAACAAGGTAAAACTTCTAACTCAATGTGGTGAAACACACTGCAATTGCAGCTCCTCAGGAGGAGGAAGCAGGAGGATTACTTAAGCCCGTGAGTTTGAGGCCAGCCTGGGTAGCTTGGAGAGACCCCACTTCCAAGAAAAGAAAACACGAGAATGAGCAACAGCAAGATGGGGGGAAGAACATACCTTGCAGTTCCCTTAGCTACTGACTCCTGAAAGCAACTGGTACCAGCTTAAAATGGATAATCATGAGCCTTCAAAGATTCACCCTAAATGGTTTAATTATATGTATGGTATAATTCTGTCCTCTTAGTGTCTTACAGAGTTATGAAGGCATCAAAAATTGTCATCCAGACAATCTTGCTAAATAAAATGTGGGTATATACTTGTTTACTCTGACAAGTAAGTGTATTGTATACGTGAAATATACTTGTACACAAATCTGTGCTTAATAAGCAACTGTTTCCTCAATTTGCTAAGAGATTAGGATTTTTGTTTGTCAGTGCTACAAACTCATTCTACTAGACTAGAGTCTAAATTTTTCTTTAGAAGTAGTTGTATATTTCTGTGTCATGGTGCTGATAGTTGCAGCCTCTTAAAAACGGATAGCTATCAGATGTTTGTAAATGCATATATGGTTACTTAATTTTCAAGTTTGTCTCTTGTTTTTGTAAAGCCTTATAGCTGGCTCTTGTATTTTAAATTCTGGCTTTTCCTTCCACGAGTATATAATTCATTTTGTTGAATTCAATGAGTTTCCAAGCCACCAAAAACAATTTGAATCTGTTTTGTCATATAGCACAACAACCATTCAAACCCCCCAGGAGGAAGTCATCCACAAATTTACTCATTGTGCCTTCTGTGTTGATATTTAAGTTAACTGTCAATATTTGGGTTCATGGACCCTGTAAGTCTATTAAAACTCTGTGTGACTCCCGATCTTAGTTGCCAATGAGAACACACTGGTAATACCCTATTGTTGAAGATACCATAACACTTTAGGCAGAGGACGTGGAGAAATAAAATTAATACTGTCAAGGACCTGCCCTGGGGGTGAATTTACTACTAATATTTTGCCAAGTGGATATAGATTGAATTTCCTTCCAAATTTGTATCTGTCTACCACAAATTAGCGCAGCCCTTAGATCTCATCAGAGAAGTTTCTTTGTGCAGTGCATGAGGTTAATGCAGACGCCCACAACTAATAAGAGGGCAGGAGCACTCATTACAAATGGGATATCTGTATCAACCACACCAAGGCTCAGGGAACATATTAGAACTTGGGAACAGAAAGACTGTAAGAGCCAGAGGTCGGGGAAGACTGGAGTGAAATAGTATTCCTCTGGATATGATAAGGCCGCTGCATTCATGAACATGCAACAGCTATGGTTACCTATATAAAACCGGTGCAAGAGAAATTCTGAATCAGTCAACATTCTAGCATAAAGGGGAAATGGACTTATGAGCTACACCCTTAACTGAATAGCTATTGACAGACAACGGAGAGTCAGTATTAAGGCCTCTGATAGGTTGGTCATGCTCCATTAAGATGGCTCCACAAGGTTTTTCTGGGCTACTACAATGGCGATGAGTTTTGAGTGGCCGTGGCAGTACCGCTTCCCGCCCTTCTTTACGTTACAGCCGAACGTGGACACTTGGCAGAAGCAGCTGGCCGCCTGGTGCTCTCTGGTTCTGTCCTTCTGCCGCTTGCACAAACAGTCCAGCATGATGGTCATGGAAGCCCAGGAGAGCCCTCTCTTCAACAACGTCAAGCTACAGCAGAAACTTCCTGTGGAGTCAGTCCAGATTGTATTAGAGGAGCTAAGAAAGAAAGGGAATCTCGAGTGGTTGGATAAGAATAAATCTAGCTTCCTGATCATATAGCAGAGGCCAGAAGAATGGGGGAAACTCATTTATCAGTGGGTTTCCAGGAGCGGCCAGAACAACTCTGTGTTTACCCTGTATGTGGGGAAGACACAGTGGGGAAGACACAGAGGATGAAGAGTTCCATGGGCTGGATGAGGCGACCCTACTTTGTGCTCTGCAGGCCCTACAGCAGGAGCACAAGGCTTCTTACCTCCCACCTTTCCAGGGCTTTCAAAAGGCGACAGACCAAGTGTCCCACAGACTGGATCACTCACTCCACCAGACTCAAAGGGCTCAAGTCCTGAAAGCTCGGACATAGGGATACTTTCTACATAATCCATTCTCCTTACCCCTGGGACAGGGTGAGCCCACGGTGCCAGGGAGAAAGGATGTTTCTTGCCCTACCTCCTTTCCCATCCTAGACTGTCTCTGGGCCAGGGTCTATAAACCTGACACTTTACATGTGTTCTCACACATAGTACACACCTACATGTGCCTGCACACGCTTCTTTCTTTCTCCTCCACCTCCCACCCCTTTAGCTGCTATTGCCTCCTTTCTCACGCTGGTGCTGGATCCTTCTTAGGGGATGGGGGAAGCCCTGGCTGCAGGCAGCCTTCCAGGCAATACGAAGATAGGAAGCACCAGAAGGGGCCTGGCAGTGAAAGGCGGGCCCACTCTGATTTAAGATATTAAAATCTCTACTCCCCCCCCAAAAGATGGCCCCACACCCATTGGACTTAGTAGATTATCTCTCTGTCTCTGTCTGTCTGTCTCTGTCTCTCTCTCTCTCTCTCTCACACACACACATACACACACATCCATCCACCCATCCTTTCTTTCATTTTTTTTGAGACAGGGTGTATTTATATAACAGACCTGGAACTAGCTCTTATAGACCAGGCTGACCTCAAACTCACAGAGATCCACCTGCCTCTGCCTCTGCAGTGCTAAACCGAGTGCTGAGTTCTCCCATCATCCCCTGGGCCACCGGCCCCCGCAAACCTCCCTTGGCCCCGCCAACAGTAACCACTCATGGTGAGCCACGCAGGAGCCATTGTCACGCAGGTGACGACATTGGCCTCTGTGTCCCTACCCTCTTCCCCGTCCAATCATCCCGGTGGTTCCGGCCCCTCACCTGTCAATCATCCCTGTGTCCCCGCCCTCTCACCTGTCAATAATCCCTGTGGTCCTGCCACCTCACCTGTCAATGATCACTGTGGTCCCGCCCCTCACCTTCAATCATCCTTGTGGTCTCGCCACCTCACCTGTCAATCATCACGTAGCCCAGCCCCCTCACCTGTCAATCAAAATGTTGGGCCCCGCACCCTCACCTGTCAATCATCCCTGTAAACCCCCGGCCCCCTCACCTGTCAGTCATCCCTGTGGCCCCGCCCCACCTGTCAATCATGCTGTGGGTCCCGCCCCTCACCTGTCAATCATCTTTGTGGGACCCACCCCCACCACCTGTCAATCATCCATGTGGCCCCCGCCCCTCACCTGTCAATTATCCCTGTTGTCCCGCCCCTCACCTGTCAATCATGCTGTGTGCCCCGCCCTCACCTGTCAATCACGCTGTGGCCACGCCCCTCACTGTCAATCACGCTGTGGCCCCGCCCATCACCTGTCATCCCCCTGTGGTCCCGCCCCTCACATGTCAATCATTCCTGTGTCCCGCCCCCTCACCTGTCAAACATGCTGTGGTCCCGCCCCTCACCTGTCAATTATCCCTGTGGTCCTGCCCCCTCACCTGTCAATCATCCTTTGGCTCTGCCCCCTCACCTGTCAATCATCCCTGTGGTCCCGCCCCCTCACCTGTCAATCATCCCTCTGGTCCCGCACCCTCGCCTGTCAATCATCCCTGTGGTCCCACCCCTCACCTGTCAATCATGTGGCCCCGCCCCTTCACCTGTCAATCATCCCTCTGGTCCCGCACCCTCGCCTGTCAATCATCCCTGTGGTCCCACCCCTCACCTGTCAATCATGTGGCCCCGCCCCTTCACCTGTCAATCATTCATGTGGTCCCGCCCCCTCACCTGTCAATCATCCCCTGTGGCCCCGCCCCATCACCGGTCAATCATCTTGTGGCCCAGCCACCTCACCTGTCAATCATCCCTGTGGTCCCACCCTTCACCTGTCAATCATGCCGTGGTCCCGCCCCTCACCTGTCATTCATCCTTGTGGCGCCGCCCCCTCACTTGTCAATCATCCCCGTGGCCCCGCCCCCTCACCTGTCAATCATCCTTGTGGTCCCGCCCCCCTCACCTGTCAATCATCCCTGTGCCCCGCCCCTCACCTGTCAATCGTCCATGTGGTCCCGCCCCCTCACCTATCAATCATCCCTGTGGTCCCGCCCCTCACCTGTCAATCATGCTGTTGCCCCGCCCCCTCACCTGTCAATCATGCTGTTGCCCCGCCCCTCACCTCTCAATCATGCTGTTGTCCCGCCCCCTCACCTGTCAATCATCACTGTGGTCCCGCCCCTCACCTGTCAATCATGCTGCTGCCACGCCCCCTCACCTGTCAATCGTGCCTTGGTCCCGCCCCCTCACCTGTCAATCATCTTGTGGCCCCGCCCCCTCACCTGTCAATCATCCCTGTGGCCCCGCCCCCTCACCTGTCAATCATCCATTTGCTCCCACCCCTCAACCGTCAATCATGCTGTGGTCCCGCCCCTCACCTGTCAATCATCCTTGTGGTTCCGCCCCCTCACCTGTCAATCATCCCTGTGGCCCCGCCCCCTCACCTGTCAATCGTCCATGTGGTCCCGCCCCCTCACCTATCAATCATCCCTGTGGTCCCGCCCCTCACCTGTCAATCATGCTGTTGTCCCGCCCCCTCACCTGTCAATCATCCCTGTGGTCCCGCCCCTCACCTGTCAATCATTGCTGCTGCCACGCCCCCCTCACCTGTCAATCATCCTTTGGCTCCGCCCCCCTCACCTGTCAATCATCCCTGTGGGTCCTGCCCTCACTTGTTATCATCCTTTGGCCCCGCCCCCTCACCTGCCAATCATTCCTGTGGTCCCGCCCCCTCACCTGTCAATCAACCTTTGGCCCCGCCCCTTTGCCTGTCAATCATCCCTGTGGTCCCACCCCTCACCTGTCAATCATTTGGCCCTGCCCCCTCACCTGTCAACCATTGTGTGGCCCCGCCCCCTCACCTGTCAATCATCCCTGTGGTCCCCGCCCCTCACCTGTCAATCATTCTGTGGCCCCACCCCCTCGCCTGTCAATCATCCCTCTTGCCCCACCCCTCACCTGTCAATCATCCCTTTGTCCCCTGCCAGCTCCCTTGTCGATCATCCCTGTCAATCATCCTGTGTCCTGCCCTCCAAGTTCTCAGATTAATGATGTGCCACCACCACCACCTGACATGGCTTATTTTTTAAAGAGACAGTAAGTCTTTTAAATAAGAGGGGAGATGAGGGTGAATCTGGGAAGCATTTGGGGGAAGAATAGGGAGTTAACATTATCAAATATATTTCATATTCTATGAAATCCCCAAGTAATAAAAATACTATATTAAAAACATAAATCAACTGTATGTGATGGTGTATAAGCATTTTCAAAGGCTAGGGATCCATAGTCTTCCTAGACTCACAAGGTGATCTTAAAAATGGGGAATAATATCATTAATCAACTATTCATCAGTATTCAGATGGAACAGTTCTAGTAAGTACGAGACTATTTAAAACCACCAATAGTGACAATCTACCTAGTTCAACAGTGACCCACCAGAAATTTGGGGCCAGTAGTGATTGACTATTATAGGCCAATCTCTTCTCCTGTGAATGGGCAAGAAAAATAAATTTCAACTACTTAGCCATTTTTGTAATTTTGGTATTTGGCTTACAATATCTAAAATTTAGGTCATTCTCAGGACCTTACAAGAGTTTTTTTTCTTCCTATACCCATCAGGCACTATCATAGCATTGTATTATATTTCATCTATTAATGGAAAACACTGGTGCTTCAAAAATCCCCAAGAGTAACTACTAATTGACACATCAAAGAAAATATACAAGTCAAAGCTTGCTATCTCTTTTCATGACCTGGTGCAACTATTAGTTCTCTTGACTGTAATATGTCTGTAGAGTCTACCTCAATTGATAAGTGGGCATGATCTACATAGAGAAGAGTCTTCAGTTAAGGCAATCCTTTACACAAATCCTAGATGTGACAGACATCTGCTGAAAATTATTTAGTTGAGAAGAAGTCAGATATAAAAGTTCAAACTATATACCATTCATATAAAGACCAGGGGAAAGAAAAGCTAACTTTTAGAGATGGGAAACAGATCAGTGGTCATCAGGTCCAGGGCCCAATGGAATTATAAAGGGGGACATAAGAAAACATTGTGGGCTGGTGGAAATGTTCTACTTCTACATAGATATGGTGGTTTCATGGGTGTGCACAACTGTCAAAACTCATCAAATTGTACAGTCAAAATGTATACAGCTTATAGTACATAATTATGTGACAATAGTTATTAAAAGAATGTATCTTAGTAGTCACTAAATGAGATTTTATTGAGCATTATTTATTGGGCCTTAAAATAATATTTCAGATAGGATTGATTACACAAGTTAAAAAAAAAAAGGGAAATCTAATTGCAAATTTCTTCAGAGTGGGGCGTCAGTGAAAAAGCATTTTTAAGTGAAGGGGTTCATCATTTACATGAGTGATGTTTCTATTAACGTGGACTATAGAAACAGTAAAAACAGATGATTTCAACTGTCAGTTTAGATGATCTAAATAGACCCTGGTTACTGAGAACACCATCCTAGCCTACCGCCCAAACGGACAGCAGCCGTGAGTGATGAAAATAATAGCTTTTTCAAAGGTATGCGCTAACTGCCTACAAGCCCAACACTTGATGTTCACCAAGAAAAGTTTAAGTTGTTTGACTGTACACCTTTGTGCAGTGAAAAAAAAAGTAAGTTTATAAAAATTGCTATGCTCAAGTGTTGGACGCTGAAATGACTTATTAAAGATTTAACATGATAAACTGTAAGACTTTGTTTTAAATTGTTAGTACCAACTGACACAAACCCTCTTATTTGTGGGGAAATGGTTTTTGTTTTTCTAATTTATGAGCCAATGGTATCAATTGTTTTCTTAGTGGTAAATATAAAAAAAATGATTCGGGAAGAAACTGATCCTAAAATGAATATTGAATCATATTAACACTTCTCGTGTGTACATGTGACCCATGAAACAGAGTGACTACAAGCTCCAGAAAAATACTTTTTGTGAATACTCCACCAACTAAATTAGCAAAGAGCCCCTTGCCTTGGCTTGTCATCTGTTATGTCTACGTATTAGTACCGTTTTAAGTCATCTGCACTAAAAACAAAGAAACCTTTGCATTTCTTTAGTAGTTGCCTTGGTTTATTATTTGAACTAATGGTGAGTATGATGAGCGTGTTGTTAGATGAGGGTTTCCCACGATGGAAGGACAAACTGGGGGCTGGTTAAGTCCACTAAACCTTAAAGGCCAGGAATGGGTTCATAAGTGAGAACTGCCAGACTTAAGGCAGCACCTCTCTACGCCTATGCCTTAAAGGAATCCTTCCCCCTCCTTGCGCAGGGGCTCAACTATATTCCAGGCTGAGGCTCAGGCTCAGGCTCAGGCTCTGGCTCTGGCTCTGGCTCCAACTGAATCTCCATCTCGGGCACTGGAATAGGCTCTGATTCAGGGTCAGGCTGTGTGGCGGTTTCAAGCTGGGGGTCAGGCTCATATTCTGGCCCTGAGATGGCAGTAGGAGGTTCGGTGGCCTGGGGCACCACGGATGGAAGATGGCAGAGTTGCTTCTAGCTGGATCTCTTCAGATGGAATGACTTCATTGTCTTGGGAATGGCTTGCCTTTGTCATTGGCCTGTAAGAAAAAAAAAATCCCCACAAAAACCTTAAGGAACTTTGAACTTGAAAATTCACATGAAGTCATACACTATATAGCCTTAGTGACAAATAGGTCCTAGACCAGTAGATTTCAACCTTCCTGATACTGTGACCCTGTAATACAGTTCCTCATGTTGTGGTTACACCCCGCTCCCCACCATAAAATTATTTTCTTTGCTACTTCATAACTATAATTTTGCTACTGTCATGAATCATAATGTAAATATCTGACATGTGACCCTCACAGGGGTCGCTACCCACTAGTTTAGGCCGTCTGTCTGCTCTGATGGTTTTGGACTAGCTGTCAGACCACATGTGGTCCATTTTGGAGTTCAGAAAGGTTAGATTTCAATAATATGAAAGTCCAAGAAAGACACACCAGCATTTAAAAGGTGGACAACTGAGAGAGTCTGCGAGGGTAATAAGGCATTTGAGGGTCAAATCCATGGTTCAGTTGCATCTGTTGTCTCCAACTCGTTAGTTTAAGACTTAGGGTTCCTAATTGGTATACAAAACATATTTGTAGAATCAATTAGGTTAAAATTAATTAAATCAATTAAGTTAAATCAACGAAATTAAATCCAGGGAAGGACACACCAATTGGTTATCCAATACCAAGTAAGTGGCCAGTCATGAAAACATGCACACAGGTAAACTTTATCCAACTGAGCAGGGTTGTATTTATGCATATATATATACACACACACACATATACATATACTTGTATACACACAATGACAATGAAAAAAGGCAATGCATTTGAAAGAGGAGAAGGGAGGAGTATATGGGAGGGAAGGAGAAAATGCTGTAATTATAGTCTCTAAAAACTAAAAATAAATTTAAAAGAAGAGGGAAAGGTGACCAGGTGGATAAGCATCGCCCTACAACTGCAGAAAAAAATTGCAGTATAGCTAAGAGCACAGGCCATGAGTCAACCAAATTCTGATTTTCTTGGACCCTACGCACTTTTGCCTTCGGAGGTCTCCTGTTACATTAAAATAGCCACAACTATGTTTAGGGCTGTGTTGGTGGAAAGATAAATATGTTAATATTATATCTTAAAATGCTTTTTCTCTGACCTAAAAGGACTTTTGTGATGATTAAATTAGTTGATATAAGTAAGTGCTTACTCAAGTTCCGTGCTGGGGTTTAAGTTCCTCTTCCTTTGCTTGGACTTAACTTTGTTCCGTGCAAAGTACACCACACAGATGATGACAGCGGCGCCTATCAGGGCGCCAATCAAGGCCCCAATGATGATCCCGACTTCTGGATCTGAAGGACACAGACAGGCAGGTGGTAAAACCAAACACGTTTTCGTCCTCTATATGTGCATTTGAGACTGCTGAAAAATGATCTGGAAGGCTCACAATGCAAGAAAGTGACAGGTACAGGTGGAAGGAACAGAAATCCCCAGAGTTCTGCTAGTTGGGGTCCTTGACTGTGCATCTTAACATTGGCATGCGCACCAGTGAGGAAAACTATGGTCACTTGGCAGGCAAGCTTGTTTTTAGAGCTGTATTTAGGGAATAGAGTTTTCAGTGTGCCTTTATGTGGTCATGGCAATCTGGTAACCAGAAACATGCTCTGTTGCAGGCAAGGACGTTTCATCAGCTTTCCCAAGGCCTAAGTGAAATAAAATAAAAGGCTTCTCCATACACTCCGTGCTCATGAAGTGTATGCGCCACTGGGAAAGGATGTGGCCATTTGGCTAAACAGGCATCTGGTTTATTACATCAGTCTATGGAAAAATTGAATGAGTGCGAGACATTCCAGCTGAGCACCAGGCCTCCAAGCCCTGAAATGTCATCCCTGACAGAACATGTCTGGGTCATAAGCCAGCCCATACCCATCTAGTTCCCCTTAAACAAGGATCAACTGTTCATATTTTGAAATGAAAAACTAAGTTTGCATAATAAGTCCCTCATCTTCTTATGATGGAAGAAATCCATGTAGCTGGGCCCAGCAGTGCATGCTTGTGAACCTAGCACTCAAAAGGCCGAGGCAGAAAAATCATGACTTTCCAGACAGCCTGGGCCATATACATGGCAAGACATTGTCTCACAAAACCCTCAATGCTACATCAGCAAGACTGGGGGAACACTGCAGAAGAGGGGATGGAAAGGGTATAAGCCGGAGGATGGGCAGCAAAAAGACATCTGGGTGTGATGCAGCTGTTGCACTCACGAAATCACAACGGCTGCAGCTGCCTGCACAGGATGGAGCCCTTTAACATTTCATCATGAGTGAGTGAAGGACCCGTGAGGCTCCACCCCTGTGTGGCGGACTACCGGCAATCAACAGATGTTGGAGGAGGGAATGCCATTTTCTTCAGTGGTATATCCACTGATAAACTGGCCTCGCTCCAGCAAATATCCTCCTACCAATATTTTAGGCAAAAAAAAAAAAACCTCTAATTAAATTCAGTAGGCTACGAAAAAGAAGACATGAATGGCGGAGGGGACTTGTTGAGAAAATGGGAGCTAGTGTGAGAGAGGCAAGTGAGGGGGGATGGGAGGACTGAAAATGACTAAAAGTCGTTATATGAATGTATGAAACAATCAGATTGCTGAGTAACCCAACTATCACCATGGGGCCGTCATCCAGCAACCGACAGAACCAGATGCAGAGAGCCACAACGAAGCCCCAGGACAAGCTCCGGGAATCCAGTCGGAGAGAGAGAAGAGGGAACATATGAGCAAGGGAGGTCAAGATCCTGAAGGGGAAATCTACAGAGGCAGCTGAGCCAAGCTCGTGGAAACTCATGAACTCTAGACCGACAGCTGTGGAGCCCCCATGGGACCGAAGTAGGCCCTCCATATATGGGAGACAGTGCTGAAGCCTGGACTATCTGAGGGGCCCCTGGCAGTAGAACCAGGAGCTGTCCCTGGTGCATGACCCAGCTTATCGGAGCCCATTTCCCATGGTGGGATGCCAGGCTCAACCCTAATGTAGGAGGGAGGGGCTTGGTCCTGCACGAACTTAATGTGCTAGACTTTGTTGACTAAGCATGGGAGCCCTTAACTGTGGGGAGGAATGGATAGAGGGTCAGCTGGGGAAGGGGAGGTGGGGGCAGGAAGAGGGGTAGGGGGAAGAACTGTGGATGGAATGTAAAATGAAATTTAAAAAACAAATTAAAATTTTTTAAAAAATAAACTAAACAAAAATAATATCTTAATTGTTAAAGTAAAGAACTTTAGCAATTAAACAGTTCTAAACTTTTAACAAAGCAGCGCTCTCTTAACCCACCCCAGCCTCTGGTGCTCTTGCCTCCAGATTTCTGTTACGCTTGCTCTTAGATGGCCTCCCTTTTCCCAATGTTCATTATTCCCTTCTGAATTTCAAAGCACTCCTCAGCTCCCACTACGATCTCCTAACACAATTATAATACTATTTTAATAAAATATTACGTTTATAGAAATTAAATATTGTTCACAACTCAGAAACATCCATACTATGATTCTGTGTTGTTCAGCATTTTAAAATGCTTTTCCTACGGTTACTAACTGCCTCATTTGGGGGGGTTTGCTTAGTTTTTTAACTACATTCTCACTAGTTTTGAAATCGGGAGGAAATAATCACTTCCTTTCAATAGGCTCGAACACAATGGCTGTCTATTATGGTTCCATCTCCCAGTGATCTTTTCTGTGGCTTTTCCTCGTGTTCCTTCGCCATTAACCAATTATCTTTCTACAGCTGCTGCTCTGCTTTTGTTCTCCACCCAGCCTACCAATTTTACAGAAACAAAAGCCTTTGCTGGTACCTTCAAATACCAGCTCAAATAGTACTTGGTCAGCGCAGCTGCTCCAGAGCTGTAACCATAAGTGGTCCTCTTTTGGTGTCTAGCCCTGTGGAGACCTATACTATAGCGTTGAGCCCATAGTCTTTGCTTAGTCCTTTAGCTGAATGGTGAGCTCCTTTCTTCTTAACATCGGTCTCTGCATCACCTTTGATGATCCATGGTAGATATCCAATAGGTGACTTAGGAAGAAGATAAGGACAGAGGGCAAAGAAAGAAAGGAAGCAAAAAGGGAGAGGAGAGGGAAGAAGGAAAGCCAGGAGAGTGCTGGAGATCACTGGAAAGAAGACTCGGGTACTAGTCTTATACAACTGACATCTGCCCTGTGTGTCTATCTCTAGAAGGGCAGGCAACAATTGAGTGAGGAGTAAAGAAAGACAACAGAGAATCATCCCTGTACAGACAGGTCTTAGGAGAAAGGCCAGAGGAAAGAGCTGAAAGTAACGAGAGTGGAGGGCAGATGGCAAGGCTCTAAGTGCTCAAGAGATCCCTAATAGGTGCAGAGAGACATCCCTCGTGAGGGCTTGTCCCAGGATCGACCTAGTGTGTCAGTTTCAAGGCTCTTTAAGTATGAGTCTCAGAGAGCAAGTAAGTGCCTTTCAACAGGAAGACTGAGATTTAGAGGCATTCCAGTTACGCAAGTTAATAACTGGATGACCGTGGGCAAGTCATTTACCTCTCTGAGCTTCCGTGTCCCCTTGGGGAAAATAAGGCTACCAATGCATTCTGCCCTCCATAAATAAGTAGGGTGGTAGGGATGGCCAAGTGAGATGTTGCTCGTGTAGCACCTGGCCAAGTGTATGGGAAACGATTTAATACAAATAGTATCACTAGTACTCATTAGGTATTGTGATTGTAGATAGGGCTGTCTAGTTATTATAGGTAGATTTTTGCCTTTAAACTTTTGGTTTTTATTTCTTATTAGAATGTAGATACTGCATTATGGGTATAAATATGTTTTCCTGGATGGATGTATACATGTAACTTAGATCGTGTCCACGTCCCTGCTACTGTCTCTTGTTCCACTTCCACTCCTCTCCCACTGGTCCCCCTTTCTCTTCCCTAACAGCCCCTTCTACTTTCATGTCTTCTTAAAAATCTAGATCCTGCCTATGAAAGAAAACATGATATTTCTCTTTCTACATCTGGCTTACTTCACTCAACATGGTAAATTCTCATCTCCATTTTCCTGCAAACCATATAATGCTAGTGAACTGGGGTGTCCATCAGGTGACGGCAATCTATGAGTCTGTAACGTGGGTGTTGTAACATGGAAACAAACAAGCTTAGCCAGCTTTCTCTGTGGCATGCTGACTTGAATTCTTTTAGTTATAGACCCAGAAGTGATACAGCTGGTAATTCTATTTTTAGATTTTTGAGGAAGCTTCAGACTGACTTCCATTGTGGTTGCTCTAGTTCACATTCCCACCATCAGCATGTAAGGGTTCCTTTTCCTGCATATCCTTGTTCATGTTTGTTGTTTGAGCTCTTGATGATAGTCATAAGACCGGGGCGGAGGGGAGGGAATGGAAGCTCACCATAACTCTGATAGCATTTCCATGATGGTGAGAAACACTTGAGAATTTTTTTTCATATATTTATTGTCTATCTGTAATTCTTCTGAGACCTGTCTGTAAAAAAACATCTGCTTATTTATTGACTGGATTATTTGTGTTTAGTTCTTTTGCTCCTCGTGTATTCCGAGTGTCAACCCTCTGTTGGCTAAATGGCGGTAGAGGATTTCCTTCCATTCTCTAGGCTGCTTCTTCATTCAGTCTCTTGTTTCCTTGCTGTGCAAAAGCTTTTAAATTTCATGCAAGAACAAGCTCATTTATCATTCCTCACTATTATTTTCTAGTCTACCAAAAACCTGCTCAGAAAGTCCTGCCTGTGCCTTATCTTGGAGGGCTTCCCTGGATTTTCTAGAGGCCGATCTTAATAAGGCGGTCAAGAAGCAGGGAGTCTGTGAGTCATATATTTGAAAAAGATAACTAAGCATCTAGCTGGAATTATCAACTGCAAAAGAAAGAGCATCCCAGACTGCTAGTAATGCTGCTGTTTTTTATTTGTCCAAGAGTAATACCTACTTTCTAATGATTGCAGGATGCTTAAAGAAACTACCCGGTGAAGAATTTAGGGAACATATTACTATGTAGAAATGAGAGATCTGGATGGCCATTCATTATCAACTTACCAATAAAGCACAGAAATCTCCAGAGAGGCAAGAAGGACTAAGGAGAGATCTTAATTAATCTGTTCGATGGGTAGGCCCAGACTACTTAACTGAAGGATAAAGTATGAAAGCCATAGAGCCAACTCACGTGAAGAGGTCAAGTCAATTTCACAGGAACTATTGCCGAGACTGTTGATGGCAGTACACTGATAATAACCTTGCTTAAAATTTGTCAGATTTCCGATAACCAAAACTCCAGTGGCCGAGTCTGTCAAAACAAGAACACGGAATTTTTAAGATCTCGTCATGTTAGTGTAGGCTATTTAATGCCTGCCCACTTTCTCACAGCGGCCTCTCGAAAGGAATAAGCCCCACCTAGGTCTCTCGCGATGCTCTACAAGCAGCCCAGCAAAGGCCCTCCACATTCACCACCTCTCAGCCGAATTCTAGACTCCGAGAAACAAACACACCACAGTCCTCATGTCAGCAGGCAGGTATGTTAAGCATACGTCTGCTCCATACACACACATGCACACACCGACATCAAGGGAAGAAACATTTGAGGACCTCAGGCAAGCATCGAGGAGCACATCCAGCGGAAGTTAGGAAAGGCGATACTCACTGAAGCTTTCCTTTACTGGCACAATGGTGTTTCCCTCAATCTTATACCAGTAATACACAGGGGACGGTGTTCCAACAGCAGAAAGGCAAGACAAGGAGATCGGGTGGCCGGCTTCTGGTCTTCCTTGGATAGTACAAAAGGGCTTGGAAGGTTTGACTGTAAGACAAGGACAAACTGTGAGCTTCCTGTAAGAAAATGACAGTTCTGTGACACTGGCAGCCACTTTCTCACTTTCATTGTACAGATTATATGGGTATTTGTTTATTCAGTTTATTCTTAGAAACCTTGCTCTGGGCAGTTTTCTGGTTGTACCACCAGATGGGAGCAGAGCACTTCAGCTGCAGGGACCAGCTAGTCAGGAGGCCATTAAGATTCAAATAGTGTCTCTTCTGTCTGCCTTGTCCCCTGATTTATAACCATGCATTTCCTCATTGGATCCTAAAATATGCCTTTATTAAAACAGCCGAATGTAACCAAACTCTGAGTAGAAACATAGCTTGTGCTTTAAAAGCCATCTTAAATGAAAACAGAGCCTTTAAATACTTGGAGATAAACCTTTCTAGAAATTCCTTTAAAAATATTCCACTAATACTTCCTTTTTTTTCTATTCCTTTGTGATGCTAAGGCAGTTTTTCATTTATTCATCTATAGGTGACCCAAACTCACTGGAAGGCTTGAATTTGCCCGAGTCCTCCTCAGCAGAGGAGCCCACTTTGCATCGATGCTATATGATGTTACAGTCTCGATTTTTCTGCCACTTGGCAAGCATTTGGCTAGGTGCCGTCTGTCTATCCAGTACTGGACTAGGCACTGCCAGTTCAACAGCAACTCTGTCACTTCCTAAGTGGAGCTAACGGTGGCGAGAGATGAAATAACAGAACACTGGGGCTCGCAGTAGGGAGGGCTCTGTATTACACGTTTTGCACGGGGAGCAGGGAGACCATGGAAGGAGTTTGAGAAAGGTAGTGATGATGCTCTTTCTAGTACTTCCCATGCAGCTCTCTCTGATACTGAGGGTCCCTGGACCAAGGGAAAGGTGATTCAAGAGGTATTAAGAAAATAGAGTCACAGAAGCTAGTGACCGGATAGCTACCGAGAATGACGAGGAAAGTAAGGATCTATGCTGATTCCCAGGCTTCGGATTCTGTATCCATGATCCTGCCACCATCCAAGAGAAAGAATCCAGGGAGAAGAACAAGTTTTAGAGGATGGGATAAGGAGGAAGGAGGGATGCTGGGGGCCGTTTTTCAGCTGTTTATGAAACACCTGGACAGAGACCTGGATGAAGGAGAAGCTCTCTAGGTAACTGTGAATCACAATCTCACTTTATGCCACTTAGTCTGTCCCTCATAACACACACGGGTGATGACTGTAAGTTCTGGATGTACTTTCCAATGAACAGCCATCCTTTGGTTTTCTGTTCCTCTGGTTAGTTGGTTGGTTGGTTGCTGGGTTTGAACTTGAATCTGGCTTCTACCTTTCAAGTACTAGAATTACAGGCACATGATACCGCACCCAGCTCTTCTTCCTTATCTTAAATTGGATTATAAAATCCATCCCTCTAGCGGCTAATTTATGAAATTTATAATTTAAATGCTTCAGACTACCCTTTGGTTCTCCTGGGACACGTGTGCACAGATCTGGATCCACACAGAACCCGAGCTATGCAACTCTACCCTATAGGTATTTGGACAAGTTACGTAACTGAACTAAGCCTCAAGTTGTCTAGTTTATAAAATATGTATAAGAAATGATCTAACCTCTGGCCAGCCCAAAGTAAATACCATAAACAGGGTGTTGCACATGGAATTGCTGTTGGCTATGGACTGGACTAATTTTTGATACTGAAATCAATCTCCTACCAGCTTCTGCTCTGATAAGCCATCTCAGACTCAAACCCTTGTATGCATGAAGAAGACAGGTATAAGCACAAAAAAATGCTCCACTATCCTTTGAAAACTGGTGTCTTTTGAGTTAGAGGATTTTTCTATTTAGATTTCAATACTCTCCCTATCAATGGCTTTCTGAGATGGGAAAAACTTGATTCACCTACCTTAAACTAGGCCATTTAACTATACCATTCAACTAAGATTAGGCTTAGTGTCTTTACAAAATGGTCTGACTGCTACAGCCCCTGTATAAGAACAGAACAATCTGAACAAAAAAAAAATGTGGGCATTTACACATTAAAAGTCAGGCACCAGGACTAAATTATACATAGCAAACTAGAATAACTAGCACTCATTCACTGAGGCTAGATTCAAATCGAGATTAGGCTTCTTCTTGTTCTTTTTCTCCTTCTATCTCTCCTTTTTTATTATTAACAAAACACTAGGTGACTCATTTTGAGACAAGCTGCAAATCTATATATCTTCTAAAGCTACTGAATCCGAATTGAGCTGACATTTCATCCAGCTAAAGTACCCCCAAAGAGCTACTATGTTTTACTGGCAAAGCCATCGATCTACCCTTTGGCTGTATTGCTTTCATCAGGATTTGGGTGGAAGGAAAAGGCTCATCCCAGAAGACAGATGAAAATGCTTCAGTGTGTTCACAAAGCTCCTCTAAATTAATAATTTTTATGTGCCAAACTGCAGAATGGAGATGGTGCTCATTCCAAATGTACACATAATAATTATTCAGAGTCGAGCTGGGTGTTTTGCAGAGATTGATTTTTAGAGGGTTGTCACGACTAATGGAGATCTCTTAAATGAATGGCCATCCACACCACCTGCTTCTCGGCCCCCGGCTGCTTTCTTCACCTAAACTGTACACCCTGCCACTTCAGCCTCTGCTCTACCTGACATGCTCTTGGGCTTCCTTCCTCAGCCAGCACAAGTCTCTTTCCCTGATAAGCCTTCTCTAGTTCCCCTTCTGTAGCTCTATCTGAGCCTTCACAGCTCTCCTCCCACTGAAAGTGTTCGTGCGATCTGTCTCTTTCACCAGATTGGGTTTTTGGAGGGCTGGGCCCTATCTTTTACATCTTACTATTTCCATTGCTTAGAACAGTAACTGAAGCATGTTCTCAGACTTTGATTAAGGAGCGCATGAATGCAAAGCAAATACACGGGATTGATTGATAGCCATGCTCGGTGAGAAATGTCTCAAGGATACATGGCTATATTATGCCCACGTTCATAGCTGCTTACCTATAAAAATATATACATCATGGGTAGAGTATAACATTTTGCGTAGCATACACATTGGTGTGGCATAGCATTTAGAAAGGAGACCAAGAAAGGGTACTATCAGGTGATGAGAAGAGATGGAATGCAGGCAAAAGGACACATGAATCATAAAAGAGAATATAAAGCTAATTGGTTTTCTAGTTTCATCTGACTCATAGATGTTTTTTGTTTTTATAATGCGTAAGTTCATAAAAATGTAACTTTGAAAGGGGAAAGGCCTAAGCAAAGCTCCATGACTTCAGCATGACCATTCTAACTTTTCGTAAGATCATTAGGTTGGGTTGAGCTTGGGCCTGGGTAAGTGCTTGAGTGGCTACCATAATCCAGCTGTGGGGCATTTTTATTTGTGACTTCATTACAATAAACAGATTCTTTTAATGTAGTGCCATGAAGAACCATCCTCAGTGGTGTATCAGTTAACTCTCCCTATAACTGCCCCCCCCCCCGACCCACCCATCTCTGCTTGTCCCAGGCCCAATCAGGGTGTTCATGTGCAATGGGACTTGAGAATTGTGAACAGACTGGAATTTTAGAGAGAATTTACTATCACTAATTTCTGGAAACTTGAAACTCATAGGAAAACTTTGTTCTTTTCTGAATTAATAAAAATGGAATTTTTGAGTATATCTGTGGAAGGAAATCCATAGATTGTTCAGTATCTTTATTTTATGGTTTCTGACTGCTTGAAGAAATATCATGACAAACTCATGGCAAGACTTATCTGACCCAAAGACTCAAAGGGAACAACAACAACAACAACAAAAAAAAACTAGCTTAAGATATCTTTGGCTTGTGGAAATTCACTGGGAATCCTCTGAACTTCAAATTCAAGAATATTAACCTTCTTGTCTAGCTTATCTCAGGGCTATTTCCAAGCCTTTTCTTGAAAATTGCTTCTGCTCAGATCACCCCAGAGACACAGAGGCAACAGAAAATCATTAGACGATTAATCCCTCAAATTACTTGAACATTAAAAGGCTCTTTAATCCCCAGCACCTAATTGGATTCTCATAATAAATCAGTAAAGAAGACAGACTTAAAATCTATCTTACAGTGGCCAGAGAATAGTGGACTGTATTGTATGAGGTCACCAGGAACAGAAAAAGGTCTAGAACCTAAGTTTACTGATTTTCCGTCTCGTGGTTTTTGGCATTCTTACCACAGTTTCCCCCCATATGACTGATCTTATTAACTATCACACAAATTGTCCTAGGAATGGGTTCATCTATTCCTACGCTTCAATGCCAAGCACAGGGCTCAGCACAATAAAATACAACTGAGTTGAGAAAACCCTCTCTTAAACATTAGCTCTGATATAACATTTCCCTCTTACTTAGGAGGGTAAATACAATGACAGACCTCACAGTAAGCATCAATTGGTGCCTTTTAGAATCACATAGGTAGCAAGACAACTGTAGATAGTTCTCATAGATGTGTATCTTGCTGTCATTTGTTGCTTCTATCTAGTCACTGACTTGGCCTACTGCTTCCTTTCCAATGATTCCTATGCTCAAGCAGACAGGAGCAATGATTAGGCCAGCTCCATTCGGGCTACTGGTAAGGGCTTCAAGCCCTTTCCCCTCCCTTTAATACTTGCTACTTTAGAGTCTATAAATAGGTACTTAGCCCCTGCTGTGTTCTCTGGAGTTTGAAGGATCCCCAGAAATCAAACAAACTGAGTATTCCTCATGGGCAGAAGCCTGTCTCCATCACTACCAACCTTTTATTTCCTTTCACAAAGTAGGGACACCATAAATCCTGAATAAATAAACTCTTCCAAGTCTAGTTTAAGAGTAAATGTGACTTGTCCAATATCATATAATAAATATGTTTATCATAACTTAATTCTTAATAATGCCTTAACAAGTAACATTTTCCAAATATCATTAGCATTTTTAAAAAGTGAGCACCCCCCAGATCAAAAATCAAATTAAATAGTTACATAGCAAGCTCAAGGCTAGCTAGAGCTAGCTATAGTTTCATGAGACTCTGCCTCACAACAAAACAAAATATAATAAAAAATAAATATAAACAAAGTGGATTCTTCTGCCTTTGAAAGAATGAGTTCTTGATAAGAATAGTGGTTGGCTTGGGAAAGGGAATAAATAGGTTGGCAACTGTTTCTTGTAATTAAGTGTGGCTTTAAGTTCCTCCTGGAAGAGCTCATTAGCAATCATTTGGTGGGACAATGTTTGTCTCATTGTATCCTTTCAAGCTAGGGATGCTACTGTTTCTGTACATTTTATGGTAATTGTTAGGTATCACTATACAGATTAAGTTGGACAACTCTCTACTAATAAGATAAATCTTAAATTAATGAAATGGTCTCTGGAAGTGAAAGGAGCAGGGAGAATATTTAGCCCCAGGGACATAACTGACACCATACCCCAGTGCTTTGACTCATTCGCTGTCTTTAGTTGCTTCAAGAAAACAAAAGACATGAAAAGAATGCCCATACCTAACACACTGACAGCAAGAATGCCTTGGTTTTTGCCGTCAAAATCTGGAGGATTGTTGACATCACAGATGTAAACTCCACTGTCCGCTGGTTGCATATGCAATATGGTGATCGATGCATTCCCTGGATTAGCAGACCCTATAATTCGATCCTTGAATTGCCCAATAGCAGAAGCTTGTCCACCTTCATAGTAGTAAATCTAGTGTAGAAAAATAGTAAAACTGAGAACCTGAGAGTATCCAGGATGAGGAGAAGTTTCCAGAAAGTCCCTTCTATCTGCGGTCCCTGTAGCCAAGATTTCTCAATTTGGTGGGACATTTAACTTTCTGACTGCTGATGTCATTACCTCATTTGCCTCCAACAGCTCTGTGATGTCACTAGATCAGAGACTAGGAAGCCTATTTTACAGAAAAAGAGACAATTGGAGTTCAGAGGATTTAACTTCTAACCTTTGGCTAGGAAAGCAAGCATTCACTTGCTTAGTCTACCTGGTAGAAACTCACCGGTACATGAGATAGATCTCAAGAGGTATTTCCACTTTATGAACTTCTGATTTGAGTTTACCTTGCCCACTGAGACTGTTCTCCCTAAAAGCTCAAATGTTCTTGTTTCTTTCATGCATACATATCTCTCAGATTGTGCACTTGGATACATTCTGTTTGTTAGAAGTAAAATACTTCAGGGCAGACTATTCCGTGAGAAATCAACTGGTCTCACTGTAGTTGTGGTAGGATAAAACCAGGTAAATGAGCAAAAGGCCTACAGTGCGCTTGGTCCATGTTACCTGCTATCTTTTTCTCAAATAGCAGAGCTAAGAACTTCAGGTGACACATCTGAAGGCCCAGGATTCACTTGTTGCTGCTGTTGTTATCTTTACAATGTACTGAACTTGGGCCAAGGAGGGACAAAAACCTGTAGTCTCAGTCTCTTGGGAGGCTGAAAAGCATGGCCACCATGATTTTGAAGACCACCTAAGTTATATAGCAAGACTGTCTTTATAAACACTCTCATGAATGCTCAAGCAAGACCAAATCCTCCGTGGAGGGGAAAGGTGGGCATGAAGTCCACTCCTAGTGGAGGAGTAATCGGCAACTGATAGCTGCCGAGAGAGAAAGAGCCAGTTTAAGGAGTGTTGTCCCTGATAAGTCAACCACCCTCCAATGGAAGGCCACCCATGCAAGAATTATATAGGCAGTGCAGGTTGGATTTGGATGGGTAGCAAAAGAGAAGACACAAATCGGGTGGGTAGGGAAGGGGGTGGATCTGGGAAAAATGTACAGAGGGCGAATATGCTCAAAACACATTGTATAAAGAAAATGCTGCAAGGAAGTTAGTGACTGCAGAAAGAGGGAGAATCAGTATTCCCCAGGGATGAGCCCCCTAATTGGTTATTCAGTACCAAGTGGCCAGCTCTAAAAATATATACATATGGACAACACTATATAGACCCAGCGGGTTGTATTTATATATTTACTCATATATATGCAATAATAATAATTAAAGAAAAACACAAGAATTTGAGAGGGACCAAGGGGGAAGGGAAGATAAGGGAGAAGAAGACAAGAAATGGAGGAAAGAAATGATTTAATACAGTACACATATAAAAAATTTAAAAACAATAAAGATACTATTATTTAGCAACATTGTTAAAAAATAAATTTTACAATAAAATAATTGATTAAAGAAAGATCTGAATTCTACTTACATTTACATTAAATTGCATGGCTCTTAGGGATTAATGGCAACCATGGGATAAGAGCGACATGGTTGAGAGAAGTCTGAACTAAGTGTCACAAGAGCTAGGCTTTCCCCACGGCTCTGCCTGCGATGTGATGCAGTCACATGAGGTATTCCCTAGTTATGTCGCCATAGCAACTTGCTGAGTGATAAGAGGCAAAAATAGCTAATCTCTCTAACCTTTTAGTTTCCACGTGTGCACAAGGAGCTAGAACCAAGTAGGACAGTGATTTTCAGTGACGTCCACAGGAAAACCTACTCATTTTAATATACACAAGCGAAGCACGCGGAGCATAGCAAATATGTAACTTCATGGACATTGTTGCTTGGGTGACACTAAAGTCTTTGGATTTGAAAAGTCTCAGTCACTATAGAAAGGATTAACTGAAAAATAGTTCTGGGGATCCACGAGTATGACAGCAATTATGAGGCTGGGGCATGAGTGGCTGCACCTTGGGAATCACTAGGTGAGGTAAGAGGATCTGAGTTCCCTTCCCAATACGCACATTCTGTGTACACAGTTGGCGAAACTAATATAAACGTGTGTCATTTCGCAATTGGTGCCTATGTCCCGTAAATTGGGATTGCTGTAGCCTAATGAGACAAGTTATTTCATAAAATCTTCTAGATGGCTCTTCCGGTCATTTACTTCATTAGCCTGACTTTAAACAAGAAACTGAAGCCAGGGGAGGATTTAAAAAAATGTTATAAAAGTAAGTTAAGGGATGGGTGTGACGCTGAATGGTAGAGCGCTTGCCTAGCACGGATGGTGTCTTATGTTCCACCCTCAGTGGGGGGAAAAAGGGTGAAACACAAAAGCAAAACAAATTTAAGCAGAAGTAGAACCAGTTCCCCTAATTCCTTGCCCAGGGCTCTTTACCCAATCTATTAAAAAAGAGAAGACAGTCAGAAAAACCAAAAGAAGATATTATCTAGTGCACTTCAAACCTCTTCCCCTTTACACAGAAAGGCAATACATGCTAAAGCAAGACCAACAAGCAGAATTTTGAGGGAAAATTTTAAAAAAAATGAGCATAATTAAAGTGAAAGGAACTTATTCTCTCCTTTGTCTCCTCTACCATTCTTTCCTGCCCTAAACACAGCATCCTATACTTCGTTTATTCATGCCTCCGGAACTGAAACCCTGACGACGTGCATTTTACTGAGAACCCAGAAAGCTACGATTAACTCAAGGTACTCAAATGAGACAGGGATAGATTTAACTCATCAAAGGACTGTGCTACCCCGCCAGGCAACACTAAATCTATTTACTTCTTAAACAGCACAAGGTCCTGTGGTCGCTTACCTGGAACACAGCCTGCTGCCATCAAGACAGCCCTTCCTAACCTAAGCCTCTGACCACTTCCTCTGCTCCCAAGAGGAGGCAGGCCAGGCCTGCTTTGTGACATTTGATGATGTCACAGTGAGATACAGCATCAGTCCTGCCACAGGAAGTCCTAGAGGAGCTAGGTGAAGGGACCTTGATTATGTAGAAATGAAGGTTCCACAATACTTTAAAGGCAAGGACTAGGACACAGAAGGGTGCCACAAAGACCAGGCAGGGTGGCATAGGCCTAGGTCTCAGATGTGCACCTTACCCATGAAAGCCACCCCCCCTCATCCCTGCTATCATGCTCCTTATACTGTAGTCTAATCAATATTTCCCTCACAGATGATAGAAACTACAGGGATGCGACAGGAGATCTAAAAAGTAAAGGCCTTGAGTTTAGGCCGCTCGTCTGGGAAGGGAAGTTCCAAGCACTAGATAGCCCAATGTACAGAAGGGGCATTCTGCTTGGGCGAGTCTGCCCTGTTAACTCTGTCCTTGGGAAGAAAGCAATGTTTTCTCCAAACTGCTTATCTAGTCACTCTGGAAGGGCTACAAGTTGGTTTCACTTTCCACAAAGAGGAATACTGAAAAGATCAAAGCTAAGTTAAAAAAAAAAAGTTAAAGCTGAACAATGGCCAAGGCACGGCCCATGCCACTAGGTAGCTGACATCCTTTGCAAAGAAAAAGGTTTATCAGTTTGGAGATCAGAGCTACTGAGGCCAAGGAAAAGCCTCCTGTGTTCAACAGGCCGCATCCTTGCAAGGAGGAGAGGAGGCCGGCTTTAAGAAAATCCATCCCCATGTTTCCTAAAGTAGTACTTGTTAAAAATTCTACCCATCACTGCCTGTGCCCATGTTCATGACAGAGTCCTGCTTTATCTCAATGTCTCCTCTTCCTGCCCTCTTTGCCACACTGGTGGCTGGTGGGTAGAGTCACAGAAGCCTGTCAGTGTCTAGATCCTCTTTGAGATCACTTAGTTCATGTCACTAAGGTTCAGGAGCCTTCAAGAGCCTGCTGGATAGTGGACATATGAGACAAAGGTGGCATAGGGTCTAGAAGTAGTAGGCGGCTTATGAAGGCCAGAGGGGACCATGGTATATGGAGGAGAGGGCATACCCTGGAGAAACAAATTGCTGACCTAGCCAATCATAATATATCTGCTGGCCAAACCAGGCCCCGAGCCCCCAGTTTGCAAATTCAAATTCATTCTCATCTACTACAGAGGACACTGAGGCCCTGATAGAGAAAATGATTCTTCCCAAGGTCACAGAGCCAATTCATAAGTCAAACCTGGAGCCTAAGTCTCACCGTTCCTACTGTGAGCATGAAGTAGCACTCTCAGTTCTGCCCGAGACAAGGCTGATGATTTACCTTCCCTTTGGGGCTGTTCCACTGCCTGCGGCTATCTCCCTTTCCTCCCTCCGGCCCCTTTGGTGCCGTTTCCTGGTCTGCTGCTTCTAATACTGAACAGTTTGGCCACGCGATGCACTCCGCATTCTCCAGCTGTGCCGCAGGCTGCTCAGTATCTTTACACAGCCCATCATGCCAAGTTCCTAGTCACACAAGGCTGCACAGCTGGCAGCCAGTTGTTTCCTCCAGTTCGCAGCCCCACTCCCACACAAGAAGCTTGGGGTATGAGCAGAAAGGCCTGCTTGAAAGGACCCCATCTGCTTTCCATTGGAGTCAGAGTGGGCTTTACTAACTGCCATTAGCTTCCAAAGCTGCTTTCCAGGTTCCTTTGGAGATATGGAAGCCTGGGCGTCCATAGCGAAACCACACATTCTTTCCTTTTCCTCCCTTTCCAGCTCCCTGCTTTCCGGCCTTGCTCCTAAAGCAGCTAGGCACGGGTGGGAAAGCGGCAGAGGGTTCAGGCCCAGAATGTTGTCTGGCCTGTACTACTAAGGCTAGGATAGTAGAGAATAGAAATGGGATACTGCAGGAAAGACTCTCTTGTCCCATTTCACCAGCTCGTTATTGCTTGAGCCATCCACCATTTGAGGGACTGCTTTGCATAATTTTTGGTTGAACTAATGGGCGATCCCTGACTAGGGGCACTTCTTCAACAGAAATGAAATAAACTCCAGAGCAGATAAACACCAGTGAGAAGAGATGGAAGCCTTGTAGTGGTCTTCCCTGACAGCCACAGTAGCATTTGGGACGATTTGCTGCATGGCTTTGCTGCATGGCTTTGCTGCATGTGTTGCAGAACATTTAGTAGCTCCAAGCCATCACCCACCAAATGTCACTAGGGGCTGGAGGTTCTAAAACAATAAAATTAATGCCCTCTCTATTATTAAATTTTCCTGAAGTGATGGAACACACACACACACACACACACACACACACACACACACACCAGGATTACAGAACCATTTGAAATGATGTAACCTACAGGGAAAAAAGGTTTTAAAATGTAAGAAGCCAGAAAATATGAAGACAATAGATTTAGGGGAAGGAGTGAGATGTCCAAGTTGTAGACATGTTGTAGATATGAGGATGGTGAAGAACTTCTTCTATTGCGAGGACTCTAGGGGAGCATTGTCTAATGAACCCACGCTAAGCAGGGCCAGTGTGCATTTTGTTCATGTCTAATTGTCGTCTCTAGTTCTAGCATAACAAGCTAGCCTGGAAAGGGAAGAATCTATGGCCAGAGGGGTACCAGATCTCCCCAAACTTCCTTGTTAGCCTGTTTGTGCCAGGTGAGTTTCCAGAGAGTAACCCCTGGGGGATGCTGTGAAGCTGTCCGTATTTCTGAACACAGGACATTTCTGAAGGGAGGACCAAATGGATACTCTCTGGGTTCAGGATCAGAGAACTTGTGGCAAGAGCAGTTTCCATGCACCAAAGGGACTTCCCTAGAGAGGACATTCAATGAGACACAGAATCTGGCCCTGGGTACTGAGAAATTTTAGGCCCTGGAGTCAATTGCTATTTAATGCAATGACTTTGAGGAGGAGGAGATAGACATGTGGCAAAAGCTGGCCACCAGCCTGACCAGAGTAGCTCTAGGGCCTGAACCTTTTTTTGTTTTTTCAAGACGGGGTTTCTCTGTGTAGCTTTGGAGCCTGTCCTGGCACTTGCTCTATAAACCAGGCTGGCCTCGAGTTCACAGAACTCCGCTAGCCTCTACCTCCCAAGTGCTGGGATTAAAGTCATGCACCATTACCACCACCCTGAATCTTTTGGAAGAGGATTAAAAGAGTTCTCTCTGAAGGGACACCTGGCTCAGCCTAGATGTAGTGGCGAGGGCCTTGGTCCTGCCTCAAAGCCACGTGCTAGACTTTGTTGACTCCGCATGGGAGGGAAGCTTTACCCTCTCTGAGGAGTGGATGGGGATGAGGAGAGGTGGAGGGAGTGGGAGGAGGGGAAGGAATGAGAACTGGGATTGGTATGTAAAATGAGAAAAGATTGTTTTAAAATAAATAAATTAGTTACTTAATTAAAACATAATAGAGTTCCAGGCATGGGCATGAGAAGGTAAATGCAAAACTTCTCTAGGTTTTATTCTATTTTAAAAAAGTTATTTTTGTGTATGTGTGTGTATCTATGTGGGGTTATGTGCATGGGTGTGGCAAGGTGCCCAAGGAGGCTGGAAGAAATTGTTGGATCTCCTGGGGTTAGAGTTCCTGGCAATCGTGAGCCATCTAACATGGCTGCTGGAAATCACATTTAGGTCTTTTGAATATCAGCAAGCTCTCTTAACTGCGGAGCCATCTCTCAAGCCCATACTTTTCTAGTTTTTATGATACACACCTCTAATTCCAGTACTTAGGAGGCTGAGGCAGGAGGATTCCAAGTTCAAGGCCAGCCTGTATTTCTCTAGCAAGGTCCTGTATCAAAAACCAAACCACAACAAAATAAACTTCCCCAGATTTATACAGGACTTGCACTGATCTGTATTGCTATCAAACGGAAACCCTCCCATCCCACTCCTAAGGCAGGTGCTAGCATCCTAGACTGCAATTAGTGGAGGGGTCTAGTAGTACATCAATGGGTTTTCTTACCTGAGAGGTCCAGCTACATCTTCCCCGAGCGTCTCTTGCATGCGCCACTTTTAGACACTGACTGACTGCCTTTTCCTCCATACCCTCAGTATTGGGGCGCGAGCCATGCTGTGTTTGAGCAGAAACGGGTGGATCTGAGAGCCGAATGCTACATGCTATATTGCTCTATCAACTCAGGAGTTGCATTAAATCACTCAGCGGTCAGTCTAGCAACACTTTACTCTCATAGGTCACAGAATATTATATAAACAGCAGTCTCTATGCTAGATATGTGTTGGGGGACGGTGACTTGAGGGAGCACTTCATGTATCATTGACTGGCCTTGAACTTGCTAGGAAGCCATCAGCAACCTTGAATGTCTGATCCTCCTTCTTCCACCTCTTGAGTCCTAGCATTACAGGCATGTGTGACCATGCCTGGTTTATGTGGTGCTAGGGGATTGAACACAGGGCTTCATGCACACTAGGAAATAATACTACCAACTGAGTTACCTCTACAGCCTAGTGGTTTCTTTTTAGCATCCCCAAATACCCCGCCAGCATTCACTAGAAAAACTTACAACATGTTCTACACACGTCTGAATTCATGAAAGTGAGCAGGGAAGGCACCAGGAGTCAAAGCCAAATTCTATTTTGAAAAATAGTATCTCGACCCAGGATGTCTATGAACTCTTAGCTGAACAAGTTCTGCTCAGGAATGAGAAGTAGCAGTAGAAAAGGGTTTGGGCTCTCCCTCTAGCCATTAGGGATTTGGTAGGGAGAGCAATTGGGGGGTTCAAGGCCAGGAAATCCTTGAAGAGCTGTCATGGCTGAGTTACATAGTTATACTAAGAGTATCTTGTTGGGCTGGTTTTCCTGGTCCCTCTGATATAGCTGGGGCATGGATAATTTTGCAAAATCAAATTTTAATGAATGGTGATATTAATGATAATAGCTCATAGTCACTGAATGCTTGCAGTATAGAAGGCTTCCTAGTGTTTCACAAGAACAATGTGATTCAATTTTTTTTTTCATTAAAGCTGTTAAGATAGATAAGTAGCCCCATTTTTCAGATGGGAAAATCTGAATCTCTAAAAAGTCCAGGGTCATCCAGCCAGCAAATAGGTGGCAGAGTGAGGAGCAGAACTGATATCTATCCAGAAGTTTCTACTGGACCTCCAAACTGATCCCAAAGAAAAGCCCATGTGTGCATGGCAGGAGAGGAGACGAGAGGGAAGAAGGGGGAGAAGAGGAGGGAAGCGAGGAAATCCAGTTATCTTGGGGTAGGGGCTCTAAGAGGGCTTTGATGGGGATGGAGCAGGGAAAGGAGGCTGAAGGAAGATGGGATAACAGGAAGAAAGAGAGCTTGTGCTTCGGCAGGTGTTTCTACCCTCCTTGTCCTCAAGCAGCCCTGATCTTCCCTGTCATCCTCACACAAACATTGTGCCGCTCTCAACCATTTTTCCTTTCATCTAGCAGCTCAGGGGAAAGGACCTCATTTAATCTGGCAAGTAAAGAAAGCAATTCATCAAATACTTGTCAAAAGATTTTTCAAAAGTCCTAAGAGAAGTCCCGAGCTCAAGCCAAACGCACGATAATTGGCTAAGGCTTCATGCCCTGCGTTCTCTCCCGAAGAAAAGTTCAGTGCTAGTCACAATTCTCTCCCAGCTTTTAAGCGGCTAGAGCTCAATCATGAAGTGGCTCTGTAAATTCCAGTATCAGGGGATGCAAAGTGAAGAATCTGCACTCTGGAGCTCAGATTCGCTTTGCCTAGCCTCCAGGAAGTCGAGTACATCTTGCATTGAGTATCAAGCACAAGACATTTCAAAAGATGCTGGGGTCTCTCTAAATTTGGCTACCACTAGAAAAAGACAAGGACAATGTGCTGAAAGGACTACTAAGAAATCAAATTTTGAAAAGATCATGTGATTATTGAAAACAACCTGTGGGCAAAAGCAATTCTCTTTTAGTTGACAAAAGCATGCCGGGTCACTTTGGGTGATGGAAACAGGCAGCATTAGTATTATTTGCTGCTGACGGTCCTGCTGATGGTGATGCTTGCATGGGCTAAGAGTGAGAGGGTTTTCTATTTCAAGTGTTTTCATATGCCTTATCGCCATGAGTATTATCATTCTACTGGATTTGAAAGAGAGGGAGGCATGGAGTGATACCAATATTGTCTAACTGTAACCAATATTAAACAAAACTATTGAATGCTGAACACAGGGCACCACTGAAGGACTCTCCCTGTGGGTGTGTTCTTTGATAAGAAAAAGTTCACAGTCTCAGGTAAAGAAATTAAGTACCAACAAAGAGTCAATGAGCTAAGCAGAAGCTTAGTGGCCAAGATGTGGCCCCTCCGAGCTAATACTTTCCTCTCCCTCCATTCTGCTTTTAGGCCACGTTCCCTATCTTTCTAATAAATAAAGCTCCCTTTTCCCCCAAAACCCAATCCAGGAGCCGCTGATATCCCACCAGACTGGTGCTTGTCTCTTCTCTATTTGGGGTCATGAATCATTTTGAGAACCTGGTAATTGGAGATCTTTTTCTTCAAGAGATGTATAAAGGTACGAATGGTATGTGTGTTTGCATACACATGTGCCCAGATGCACACACCTCTCTGTAATACAATTTTAGCTCTTGGGATAATTTTCAAAAATAATTACTATTCAAAGTCAAATGAAGAAAAATCTAGCGATAGGCATTTTGCCTATGAAATCATCATCCTTCCCCACAGGTGCTCATACACCCTATTCTGGCAACGTCTCCCAAAACCCGTACTCACCCGTCCCATTCTTTATCTTCTAACCTCATGCTGCCCTCGATCACCTAGGGTTCAATGCTACCATGATCCTTCTCCACTGATCTGTGGAATCTCTAATTGTCAGGATGCAATCTGGAACAATGAGTGAATTCCCTTGACAGGCAGAACCCAGTCATTAAATTTAGCAGAGCCATTGGGGTTGGCATGTGAACTGGATTCTTCTGGAAATAATAGGGAGACTTTTGGAAGATATCTTTTAAAAGCTACTGCTTACTTCACATATGAGGAAGCCTGTGGCTATTCTGGAATACATGATACATATGGTGCTGACTATTCAAAATTGAGATAACAGACAAACATAAACAGGGAACACAAAGACCAAGTCATTCAGATAGACTGTCTCCCCTAAACAGCTATCTAAAAACTGTGTCTCAAGTTTTGTCATTGTTCTCACTACTTCCTTCATGTTTCACTGTTCCTTCATATGCTCATCCCAACAATTTTAAAAAAGAACCTACTTAGTGGGAATAATTTAGAGAATCCTTACAGAAATTGGCTCCATGTCCTTATTGTGGAAGAAAGACCATTGGACTGTGAGCTTGTCCAGGGACGTCACAGTGGTGGTATAGAGGCAGAGCAGAGTGACATTAGATCCAACAGTCACATTCACGAAACTGTCTGGGATGGTCACTTGCACCATACTAACCTGACCTGAAAAGATAATCATCAGACAATTAGTAGTACATATGTTATGATGGCATTTTCATCACAAAATACAAAACATCTTGTCTAGTGACCCTAAGACAGGGAAGAGAGCAGAACGAAACCTACAGGAGACCTGAGGCAGACAATAAACACAGGAAAGACTTTCTAACTCATAAGTTTCTAACAAGTTATAGCATGAAGATGATCAAAACCTAGGTGACAGTGAGGTAGTGACACTGGACTAGCAATTCATATACGAGTCAGGTTATACACAGCTCCTTACGGTCTTGCCCAGGAACACTAAATGGCTTGAGGATGGAGAACCAACTAACTCAGATTTCCCATGATACAGTGGTCCTTGAATACAGAACATTTATTTTTTAAAAAAATTAGATAAGTCAGAAGCTAAGGCTTTGCTAGGGCTTTCAAGTCCCAAACTACAAAAATTCCAGATGAGTTCTATACCTAAGACCATTGTATGTGGCGGGGGTGAGGGGCTTACTGGGAGATCTGTTAATATCCAAGGTTGTACTAAAATGTCAGTTTTCTTTTACACTTTCAGCCTTTTATGAGTATATAGTGGGGTGAACCAAAATCTACATAACAGGTAATAATGTCACTGATCTGGTGACTAAAGGAATATATGTTGTATATTTCCCTAATTTTTTTGTTTTAATTTTTAACAGAGTAAATGTAGATAGAAATATTGCACATAAAGAAATCACTTTGAGGAACATCAGTAACTTTTTATGGAGTTGAAGATGAAAAACAGAGACGTGGGCATGCTAAGTAGGCATACTAAGTAGCTACAACCTCATTCTCTTCATTACTGGTTTGTGTTCATTTGCATTATATTGAAATGCCATGCTGTGCACAATTTCCATTATTTTAAATTCAGGCTTTCAGGGCCCAGTATGTGGTTTGTCTTAGTCCATGTTCTGTAGGTGTTTGGGGGGAAGCGTCCATTATGCTATTGTTGGGTTGTGCGCTCTATACAAGAAGATATAATTTAAAGTACTGTAATACACATAACATGCACAAGGCTCTGAGTTCAATTCCCAGCACTGCAAAATAAAAGACTAAATAAACCACTATGAATATGTGAATGGGCAGCAATTTGTTGTAGTAAGGCCACTTGTTCGTTTCCCAGCTGCCCAGACTCCCGAAATAACCACACAGAGACTGCATTAATTAAATCACTGCTTGGCCCATTAGCTCTAGCTCCTTATTGGCTGACTCTTACATATTAATTTAATCCATTTTCATTAATCCATGTATTTCCAAGTGGCAGTGGTTTACCAGCAAAGTTTTGGCATGTCTGTTTCTGGTGGTGGCTCCATGGCTTCTCTCCGACTTCATCTCTTTTCTCCCAGCATTCAGCTTAGTTTTCCTCGCCTATATAAGTTCTACCTTACTATAGGCCAAGATAGTTTCTTTATTTATTAACCAATAAAAGCAACACATAGCAATCTACTGGTGTCAATATTTTACTAGTTGGAGTGATATGTGTAAATTTCACTTACATTTAGGGCCACTTACCTTCTCAATATTTAAATGTCATTGTCTCAAGTCCACGATAATGGTATAAGAGAGCGCTGTAGCTTTTGTTTCAATTATCACATATGACACACAGCATTTATGAGTTAAAGCAGACACACACACACACGCATATTCATATTTTTGCCATTCCTTTTGTTCCTTTTGTCTCCATAATGCTTTAAGATATTTTTTTACCATCTTCTGTATTTCAGAAGTAATTCCTTGAGCCATTCTTCAAGGGTATGCCTGCTAGGTGAAGATATTTTCCCCCTTTGACTGAGAATCTCATGATTATTTTCCCTTAATTCTTGAACAATAGTTTCACCAGATACAGATTCTATTTCCTGTCATCTCTGCTGTACTTCTGAGTCTGCCAGCATCTTTCTTATTTTTATTATTGTATTTTTTTAGTTCTATAATTTCCAATTGAGTTTCTTGGGAAGACAAATAATCTAATTTTTCTTAAAATAATTCAAAGTAGAGGAAAGGAAATTGAGGATGAAGTTATACATTAAAAAAGTCTTCAGGGCTGAAAATATGGATCAAGGTACTTGGCTAGCATGTGCAAAGCCCTGATTTTGATCACCAGCAATGCAGAAAAAAGTCTTCAGAGAAATAGATGACTACAATGCCTGATTCTTATTTTGACCTGTCTCTTGATTTAAAATTAACTGAAAAATACTTGTACACATGGGATGCATGTGTTACAATATCATTGATGTTCTGATATATTACAGACACCTCCCATCTGACTGGAACCTGTTGAACATTAATTTTGTGCTAAATACTGGGGAGACAATGTTGAATGAGAGTCCCAATCTCTGCCTGCCATGTCAAAGCAACAGAAAGCCATTTCTAGCCCAGATCAGTGTTGTAGTGAATGAAATTCAATGATATAAGCAATACAAATCTGATTCAAACATTTCCTATTTTTCATAAGAGACACATATCCCAGTAATAATTTGAGATTGTAAAAGCTCAGAAATTACATATTGGAATTCAGACAGTATTTTCAAACTTTACATGAGACTTTTTAAAAAATATTTATTTATTATGTATACAATATTCTGACTGCATGTATGCCTGAAGGCCAGAAGAGGGTGCCAGACCTCATTATAGATGGTTATGAGCCACCATGTGGTTGCTGGGAATTGAACTCAGGACCTTTGGAAGAGCAGGCAATGCTCTTAACCACTGAGCCATCTCTCCAGCCCTACATGAGACATTTTTAAGAACACTATACATTGTCTCACGATAACAATTGGCAAAGCAAAATCACCAGACCATTTTATTGCTCATATTGCTCATATTGCCCATATTCAGCACCATAAACAGTTCTTATATTCTGAGGAACAGATAGTTTTCAGGCATTGGCCAACCTTAATAAAATGACAACAAACAACAGAGCTTAGAGCTCTGTTTTTAATTTTTCAAATAAACTTCTTTAGAAAAACAGCCCATGCCAGGCCTTGTGTCTTCCTTTCTGCCTGCTGCCTGTGTATCAAGACGTAAAGCTGTCAGCTACTGCTCCAGTGCCGTGATTGACTGCTTCCTGCCGTAATAACAGACTAAATGTCTCGGCACTGGCTACCTAGAGCTCATTCAGTTTGGCTTGCATCTCTTTGACATGCATCAATCCAAATTTTAACGGAACATCATTTCCACACTGGTTGTGAGATTTAACAGTCTGAATGTATCATGTTTGGTTGTTTAAGGACATCAGACTCCAGAAGTCCCTATAATAAAGTGAACCACAGGCAGGTGTATGGTTTCTCTGCTCTACAGAAATCAATGAAACAATCAGGATATCTGAATTCAATACAGAAAATGATTTAGTAGAAGAGGATTTGACAAATCGCCAAAACGCTGGGTTTGTAAAAAAAAAAAAAAAAGTAAATGAGAAAAAGAAACATAATAAAGAAGATAACTTGGTTTTCCCAGACACTATGAAACTCACAGGCCTGAGACAGAAACACTTTTATCTTCTTTTTTCCTTAGAAATGAAACCAGGTGGTGGTGGTGCACACCTTTAATCTTAGCAGGTAGTGGCAGTCATATCTCAGAGTTTGAGGCCAGTCTGGTCTACACAGGGAGTTCCAGGACAGGCAGGACTACACAGTGAAACCTTTTCCCGAAAAACAACAAAAACAAAACCAACCAACCAAACAAAAAAGTGAAAAAATAAATTATAGTTTAAAACTTGGTCCTGCCTCAAGTTAGTATACCAGACCTTGTTGATTCCCCAAGGAAGACCTTACCCCTTCTGAGGAGTGAATACGGGATGGGAAAGGGGAGATGGGGGTGTGAGAAGGGGAGGGAGGGGAACTGGAGTTGGTATGTAAAATGGAAAAGTGATTTAATAAAAATATGATAAAAGAATAAAAACATGGAGTATTTTGGCTATCAGGGTACTAACAACAGCATCAGGCAGAAAGCACGCCTTTTATTCCTTCACATTGGAAGATTATGCTCTGGTGGGAAATTTAAGGAGTTATGATTAGGAAAGAAGTCATGGGAAGAATCTCTGCTCAGACCAATGAGCACTAAAATATATATATATCACCACAGAAGCAAGGGTTTCAAATTCCAAGTGTAAATCAAGAACTAATGAATAGTCTTGTTTGTACAACCTGACTCTTAAAGGGTGAGAAGAAACATGTACAGAAGTTAAGAGGTATAAGGTCCCAGGAGACCAGAGAGAGACAAGTCAATCCCTCAATGATCCTAGCACAAACATTGCCTTTCAGCGACAGTAATATAAATGGAGAAGATGATTCAAGAATATTCCAAAGAAATCTGATGACAGAAAAATAAAACACTGAGAAACAAGAGTCTAAAAACCAAGTACATATACTGACACTTCTGATGAGCCTTCAGAAATGGATTTTTCTTATATTTTAATACAAGACAATATGATCCATCAGAAATGATGGATCAGTAGTTTAGAGCATTCCTTACTCTTCAAGAAGACACCGGTATCCTTGTCAGCACCTACATGCTGACTCACAAGCATCCCTATCATTCCAGATCTGACGCCCTCTTCGATACTCCGTAGGCACCAGGAACATACACGGTACACATACATTCATGTAGGTAAAACATTCATGCACATAAAATAGTTGTAAAAGCTTTAAAAAATTATTTCCTTCATGGCACAACTGTTCAATTCATCTGTTTAAGGAAATTCAATATTTCAGTGCTTTGTGACACAAACACTCTAAACATCAATATTTTTCTATTTCGAAAAGCATCACACTAATCTATCAATAGAGGAAATATGCACATGTCACATATTCTTTAACATCAATAGTATATTTAAAAGCATATAGTTAAGTATGACAAGAATGTTCAATAGCCTGAAGATGGGATTAGTTGGGTAGAGTGGCAATAGCTAAATAGATGAGAGCATTCAAACAACTTCAATCATAATAACGGAGTCCCTGAAATACAACTGCCCAATCATTTTGATATTCTAGGATAAGAGACATAAATATATATCAAAATGATATAGTGTTTCTTATCCCAGAATACAAAAATGATTTCCATTATCATTAATTCTGCTCTACTCAGGAAAAATATCATTGTGGCTTCACGGGCATTTAGTTTCTAGTTTTAGTTATAATCTAAGTATTATTTATTAACTTGCGCACTTTAATTTCCTAATTTTTGGCATTTGGCCATTCTTTCAGCTGGCTCTTACGTCCCTTTGAAGAGCCCCACAAATGTGCTTTACTAGCTCGGATCAGTCTTTTGTATTTTCTGTCTTGTACATAGAATAAGCCACTTCTGTAAACAGCCTTGTATCTTTGGATTGGCCAGTGTGATTGAAAATAAAAATCTGGATAGTAAAAAAAAAGAAAGCATTCTGTTACTGCATATTATGTAATCCTCTAAGATCATGCTCTAGCTCACCACTGTCCAGTAGAACTTTCTGTGAAGCCGAGGATGGTGGTGAATGTGGAAATAGTCTGGCTCCACCCCATTCAGTTCAGCAGTCACTACTCACGTGGCATGTGGCCAGGAAAACCGATGAGGTCACGGTGCAATTTTACTTAACTTGAATTAATTTAAATTTAGATAGTCACATGTGGATAATGAACAGGGCAAACGTAGTACTAACCAGGAGGTAGCTCTGTGAATATCAGAAGAAAAAGAATTCTTTCTTTGGGTTAAATTTACTTTATATTGAAAAACAATATTTAAAATTGAGAAGATAAAAATACCCACATTAACCGAATGCAAATAAGTAACAGGCTAAAGACTAATACCCAATTGAAACAAAACAAAACCCTGACTTACAGTCTTCCTCAAAGACTTGATTGAATTAATAAACAAAGCAAAACTGCGAATGTGGCTCAAATGTACATGACTGCTTCTAAAAATAAGTGTTTATCATCTAAGGAAAATATTTCAAGATGTGTATGCTTAAATTAATCAGCATTCTAAAGAGTTTAAATGTGCTCTATTTTGGTGATGATTATGCACCCATTTAATGCCTAAAATGTGGGCAAGGTCCTTGCTTATTTGGAAGATTAGCAGGCTACTTCCGTGCCACAGCAAAAATACTGCCCAATTGGCTGTACTTAGTAGGTGCATTTCAAGTGATTTCATTTCTGTCCCCTTCCATGTAAAGTCGCTTCATTTTTTTAGTTGCAGACTAATATAACCAAAGGATCATACAATTTTTGCGTTTGATTTCAAAACCAACATTCAAATATATTACTTCTTTTGAATGCATACCTCCATTAGATGAAAGCAAGAGTGATATATCGTTCCACCAGGTGACAATTACGTGTCACATGGAGCTAAAACGATCTGCATCAAGTTTTGCAGAAGGAAGTTTTAACTAAAATTAGTTTTGCTGAAATGGAAATTAAAGTAAGACCTCAGACATCGCTGAAAGTATTTTGATTAAAATAACGTCTTCCTGATTAGCTGTGTAGAAATTTGATTTTAAATGTGACTAGGAAAATCATTTCCAGATGTTTGGGTTTGGGGGTAGCGAATTTTTCTTACAACATGTTTACTATGCAACAGGCTTGATACAAAAAAAAAAAAAAAAGAGCCTCTCTACGAAACAAACGCAGGTCGAGCATGAAGCTGTACTTTTAGAGAGACATTATCAGTTTTCCTACAGCCATACCATCAACTGATAGCTCAGGACAGTGGAGTGACTTGGATCTCCATGAATAACACATATAGATTACCTAAATCTTCTTTTGTCTGACGTTCACATGAATGCAACTACAGTGGATGGTATTATATTATACTCCATTTCCATGTCACCTGCTGTGTTATCCGATTTTGCTTTGGGCCAGCTAAAACACTGCATATGTCATACAATGACAACAAAACCACACCACTAATTAAGAAAAAAAATACCCAGGTGTTTATGGCTCGCTCTGATTGGGCCATCTACTGAAAGTTACAAACAAGATCCAAGCATCATGCTAAATCATTGTTTAAATAATAAAAAATGAGGTACAAGGCATAGGCTCCATTTGAATGCAATAGTCATTCTTATAAAGAGAAATAGATAATTTACTCAAATCTGAGTGGTAAGATTATATTTATCATCAGTAAAATTATAGATTTACATGCATATATTTATAATACAAGTCGTTCACGTACCTATTATGATCCTATGTCTAATATAGAACAGGGTAAGGCTTTACATAAAGAATTAAAAGGTGTGCTCATTTAGGGTTGGTGCAGAAAACCTATGGTTTGACCAAACTAGCTAAAAATTGAAGGGAATGACAGAGATTTACCACATCTAATAAACAGAAACAAAACTCTAAGGTAAAGTAAGTAAGTAACACGTTTCAGGCTCTATGGCCAGGAAAGATCATGAAATAAATTCAAAATTGCTTTCCGGTGACTTTGACTCCATATAACATCTTTGTTTAAACATTTAAGAATGGATATTTAAAGATTTACTACTAACCAGAAGACAATATTAGAATTAGTATTTTTCCTAATCATAAAAAATCAGGAAAATAAAATCAAAATCTTTAATTATATAACCCAGAAGTAACCACGATTATATTTCCTTCTTTTAATTTATTATAATTAATGTTTGTGTGTTTTGACTCTTCACATATTTTATCCTGAGCAGGCTTTTCGTATCACTAAATATGCTTATAAAATTGTAAGCTAATGACAGACTAACATTACTCATGACTTAAAAATAATGTTTGATAAACATTATTGTAGCTACTATAAACTTAACTTACCATCAGAACAGATTGAAAATACACATGGCGTTCGCTTTAAAACCTCAGCCAAGGGACTTTCCAAATTAATTACCTCTCCTGGGCTTAACAAACAAAACACTTTGAGTCTCTAAAATGGTTTTGTTCTGCTCAAATCTCTAAAATCAACCATATTGTAATTTCTGCAATGCATTCCTACAACTTGAAAACCACACTTTGGAGGAAATCTTTGCTAACCAAGCGCTCTATGAGTCTCTCTCATCTCTGAGACAAATATGCTCACACAGTCCTGAGCCCCGGCTCTGCTTGCTGTGGCAAAGTGAGTGAATCATGGTGAACTCTGGGGAAACACTGAGCTAAAACAGAAATCTTATCTTTAAGCACAACTTTGCTTTCTGAGTAATTTCCCTTGTTCACCTTTCAACCTAAATAAAGAAATTGGGAAAACAAACTAAAAAACGTATTTCAGAAGCTGTGTAAGCCAATTTTACTGCAGACTGACCTCCCAATCATCAACACGGAACATATTTGCTAAACAAAAGTTCTGAAAAAAGAAAAACAACACACAAATCACAGTCTCTTGGAAGTCTGGGAGAGGAAGATTTCTGTAAAAATTTGCAATTTTAGTCTAAAGAGAAATTCGACTTCCAGATGCTATCGATAATTGGAAGATCCATTCCTTACCTGCAAGGCAGTTTAGTATCAGAAAGACCTTCCAAAATGCGAACACCATCATCCTGAGAATTGCTGGGAGCAGCAGGTGCCCGTCAGGAGTTTGCCTGAACTAGGCTGAGTTTGAAACTGGCTTCTTCAATCACACCGAGGTTTGCCCGGCTTATCTGCTGGGCATCACCAAGCAAATAGGCCTCTTCCAGCTTGCTTATTGGGTACAGACCTCTCTCCCAGCAGATCTGTGTTTATTTGAAACACTTTTCCCCGGGTGTGTTCCCTTGATATATTTGCTACTGTGTTAATAATAAACTCATGGATTTAAATTCTTCCAGCTCTTTGTACAGATTCTCTTAGCTCGCATTGTTTAAAATCAAGCTTATTAAAAACTTGTACTTGGAGGAGCGACGATACAGTTGTAAGAGAACGTATGCAAATAAAATTTGACAAGGTTAATTAATTTTAAATAGGTCCATGAAGATATGGTTGGAGAGAAGTTATGCAAATAAAATTTGACAAGGCTAATTAATTTCACATAGTTCCACGAAAGTCTTAGAGCATTAACCCACCAAGCACCTTTCATAAACTAGGTTAGTCAATCGGTGATATAGGCTTCCCTGGGGATTTGAGGTTTGGAGAAAGGACCCAGAGACTGTGAAGTAAAAACATGTTCATTCCTATGGGAACAAATTCTAGGCACATCGCTTTTTTTAAGGATCACCATCTATCAAAAGTGGAAGTAAAATTCCATTCTTATGTCTCCCAAGTTAGAAACGATGCTAACTTAATGTGCAAAATCAGGGGAATATATAGATGCTCCAAGTCTGCCATTAGGTGAGTCTGCGTTTTTGCAGAATTAAGTTACTTTCTAGATGCTACGGGGTTTGTTTGGAATTTAGGGGTTCAGTAGGTGGGCATGGGAGAAGGTGAGCTTGTTTTAAGATAGAGTTCTTCTGATGCTTAAGTTACTCTGAGAAACCTAGTCCTGCTTCCATCTCTATAACGACTCTCAGATCTGTCCCTTTTCTGACCTACTGCATCCATTGGGATCTAGCCTACAGCAGCTGCCTCGTGAAGGCTCCTCTGGACTTCTCCTTCATCCTGTATCCCAGTCTTGGGCTAAGGCCCCAACTCTAGTAAGGCATTTTCAGTAACACTCTCCACGGACTGCCAGCACGCCTAGAGTCCTTCATCTGGATTCCCAGCTTCTTATGATCTGATCCTCATGACATCTCAACTTTAGCCACAGTAAATGCCGTAGAGATTTATTGCTCAAAGTGTTTAGTCAGATGAAAAACGCCCGTTTCAAATGACATGTTTTATGAACTTTAATTTAGAAAAAAAATGATTTACCTCTATCTTTCTTCAGCTAAGTGAATTCCTCCCTCTTCAGAAAACCATTTCATGTTCATCAGAACTGACTCCTCCTTCTAAACCTTTCCCTATCCACACCTATGTCTGATGCCAAACCTTAAGGACTTCCATTCCTCCAAATTTTCCATTCCCTCATTTTGCTGTCTAAGCATATGCTTAGACTTTGTAAATAAATGTACATGTCAACCCTCCTCTGGGTGCCCTTGCTTATAAATTTACATTTTGTTTGGAGGCAATCAATATTGGAAATTGGTACTCAAATGTTCCCTGGAGTTTCCTTTTTATTAACTGAGTCTCACCTAAATCCAGTGACAGTGAGCCCTTTGAGGGACAGTGAGCTCCTTCGGGGAGAAAGATTAGGCCTTATGCGGGAAGGTCATAGCTTAAGAGTGTGTCCCAAAATGTACCCAATAATCCATATTCTTGCAGCAGCAATATGATGAGTCATATTCCCAGCCCTATGCAGACCTTCCTTGAGAACCAGCTTAATTTGGGGTACTGAGCAACAGAGAATGGGGAGAAAGAGAAGAAATCGCAGGTGGCAGAGAAAACCAGGTTTTCCCCTTCAAGGTAGGAACTGCGCACAAGACATTTTTCTGCAAATCAGTATTGCCTGTCCTTGCTACCTCCTTTCCCTTCCGAGCCCACCTTCACAGTCCCCTGAGTTCCTAAGTTGTCAGTATGAGAGAATTCTCTCCGCAGATATTTAATACTCCAAAGTTCTTTCTCCTTTCTATCTGTATTCCTCCAGGAAGCAGCCCTTTCTGTAAAAGAAGATCCCAGCTTCAAGGCAGGAGGGAACCAATGAACAATTTGCAATCCTTTTTAATTGTTTGATGATCAATTGCTTCTGTCCTCTAGATACGTTTCCGATCAGGAGAATTAATCAGTGCAACATGGAGAAAAAGTGTAGGGAAAGTTGTGCACTAGAGGACAGCTCGTAGGCTGGCCCTTTGGAGGCCCTCACCAGTTCTTCTGAGCCCTGGTTAAGCTTTGGCTTCTAAGGCCGTCAAATCTCCAAAAGAGCCAGCATTCGCAGTTAGAAAACATTGGTGTTTCTATGGAGGTGAGTAACGAAAGAGAGCTTGTTTAGACTGGGCCATTTTCTGTTTTCTCTTTCTCTGTTGAGAATTTCACTGTATGAGTACTGCATTTACATCAGTTCCACTCCCTTTACTCCCCTTCTCCCTTCCACTCCCTCTCAAACTCATGACCTAGTCTCCTTTTTGGGTACGGTGCTTTTTCAACCAGGGGATTTCTATGTTTCCTCCCACGTTCCATATGTGACCATAGCAGAGTTTCAATATAACCAATTGCCTGTTTTATTTTTATAAACTTGACAAAAATCTAGACATATCTGGCAAAAGGAATCTCAGCCGAGAAAATGCCTCAATAACCGGCCTGTAGGCAAGTCTACATGACGCTTTCTTGATTAAACGATTGGTGTGGGGTGTGTCCAGACCACTGTAGTCCTGGGTTGTATAAGAAAGCAAACTGAGCAAGACAGGGAAAGCAGGACACTAAGCAGCATCTCTCCATTGTTTTTGCTTCAGGTCCTTTCTTGAATTACCGCTTTGGCTTCCTCCAACGGACTGTGCCCTGGGATATGTAAACCAAAGATCACTTTCCTCAAGTTGTTTTTGGTTGTCTTATGTTATCACCGCAATAGAAACCCTAAGACATTGATCGTTATGACTAGAAAACTTTGGGGAACGAAAAGAGTATTATTGAGCCGGGCGGTGGTGGCGCACGCCTTTAATCCCTGCACTTGGGAGGCACAGGCAGGAGAATCTTAATGAGTTTGAGATCAGCCTGGTCTACAAGAGCTAGTTCTAGGACAGGCTCCAAAGCTACAGAGAAACCCTGTCTCGAAAAACCAAAAAAAAAAAAAAAAAAAAAAAAAAAGAAAAGATCATTATTGGCAATTACATGAGATGGACAGGGTAAACTGCAACAGATGCAGACAAACCTGGTTATCTACACCCACCCACGTAAGAGCCCTAGACCCTGAACATGGAAAAGCACGTTGGCTAATGCAGCATGGCTGAACTAGTTGGCTCTATGATTAATGGAGTAAACAATTTGAGGGTTTTGCCAACACCTATTTGTAACAGGATATTTCCCACAAAACACTCGGGAACATTTAAGGAAAATGTCTATACTGTGGTCATATAAAACCCAGGGGTTCCTTCCATTAAACTCTAGGAAATCATGCAAATTCTCTCTTTGAAACTGAAGGTTTATGTTGCTTGACCACTGCTCAAAAGAAGTGGGGCATTAACTGGCACATGAAATACTAGTCTTCACATTTTTGGAGGGCTTTATAATTTTTAAACTGCTTTTCCATTTTCTTCCCATGACTAGAGATAAAATAAGTAGGGCAGGTATTATCTCTATTTTCAGAAAACCGAAGCCCAAAAACTTTGTATTTTTCCCCAAGGACACACAGCGCACATTTGACGCTGTTCCCATCACACTGCACAGTGGCACACTGATTATGTTGCAACAAATATGCTACTGCCTTCAGAGTTCTTTCCTGGGAACTTTCAGAAATGCGTGGCATCGGATTACTCCCTCATTTTTAACTTGAAAAAAAAACAATAAAAGCAGTTCATTTAGAACGCAAAGGGATTTAAGCAAAACCAGAAGTGTACAAAAGAAAATGCCATCTCTAGTCCTCTGTCCTCAGTACATCCTCATGCCCACAAGCAACAGGCTGCCGGCATGTACCTCAGAGCTTTTTCTATACAATTACATACAGAAACACACAATGAACCTGGGTGTGGAAGCTCATGCCTGTAATCCACTACATGGGAATCTGAGGGTAGGGAGATTTCTGTGAGTTCAAGGATAACCTGGGCAAGAGTCTGAGGCCCTGTCTCAAACAAACAAATGAACAAGAAAAACCTAGAAACAAGATCCTCTCAAGAGACACACAATGATTTTTTTAACGGAAAATTGATCATGTTATGCATATTATTCTATAACTTGATTTTCCTGCATAAAAAGCATTTTTAGTGTTTATGCCCAATTATATCTACAGATCTGCCCTATTTGTTTTAAAGACTACATAATATTTCATAGAATATGCATGATTCTTTCTTCTATACAAATAGAAAATTAATACTAGAATAAATCATTTCCTTGTTTTGCTATTACATACAATGGTGCAAGGAATATCCTTTACTTAGATTTTGCCCATTCATATGGCTATTTTTAACAGTTGGGTTCCTATAGGTTTTATAATTGTATCTGTAGTGAAGGATTGCTGAATGGAAGGACACTGGTAGACTACAAACTTGCATTTCGTTCATCTGCACTGTTACCACAGTTAAAACGGGATACTGTCCTATGCTTTCATGTGTACCTCTGCGCCTCGGTCAACATGTTCTAGGTTGCTGATAGAGCAAAATAGGCTCCAAGCTAAAATCAATCCTACTGCTCTCTCTGTTTCTCTCAGAGCTATGGATTGTAAACTCCTGGACGTTGGCTCGGAATTTTTTAAAAATCTTTTTCCATTTTTCACGTGTGTAGGCATATATGTGACATACGTGTCTGTGTGCATGTGTATGCTCAAGGTTAATGCTGAGAACCACTCTCAACCATTCTTCAAGTGGTAGTTTGCATTGGGGTATGTTGTAGCACAGCACACACACCAGAGTCCATGTTGAAATAACCTATGGAAGACATTGGATTAAATAAAACAATATTAAGATCGCTTAAAAATTTTGTAAAAAAAAAACTGGAGCATTTTAAAGACTCTGAAATCTATGTTTCCCCGACACCATCACCTCTGTGACCTCGCCTGCCATACCTACCTCTCACTCCTCTGCGCCAGCCACACTGCTCTCTGCTTAGTGAGTCGCCACCCCATAAGGCAAGTTCCTACTTTTTAGAATGTTCCTTCTGGGGGGGGGGTTCAACTACATTTGAATATTTCCTCTCAGATATGAACAGAGACAATTCCTTTGCTATCTTCTAGTCTCTGCTAAACCGTTTTTTACCAACGTGTCCATTTTTCCTCCCTGTTTTAAAAGACAGGGTTTTGCTATGTAGCCCTAGCTGACATGAAACTCACTGTGTAGACCAGACTGGCCTCAAACCTTCAATGATCCTTCTGCATCTAAGGGTCTTCTAAGTGTTGGATTACAAGCTGTTTACACAATTTTCAATTTTGACCTCTCCCCAGACTTCCAATCACCCTCGACCTTTTCACTTGTTCTAACATACAACACTCTCCCCTCATCTATGTTTCCCCCCATGATTTCAGTAACTCAGGGTCAACCGTTTCTCAAAAGCACTAAATATTAAATTCTAGAAATAAAAAACTCGCTTTAAATACCTTTCATTATATTCCAATTATTCTATTGTAACTGTTGCTTTAAATCAATCCCTTAATGAGCTTATTTTATAAATTAAACTATGCTTTAGTCATGCATGTATAGGAGAAAGCAGAATATATATGTATATATTCTTACATACACACATATGTGCATATATATCCTGTATGTATGTATACATATACACACGAATACATATATTACATAAATGTATATATTCTGCTTTCTCCTACACACACTATAAATATACATATACTTTTTAAAAAAATATTTATTTATTTATTTACTTATTTATCTATTATGTATACAATATTCTGTCTGTGTGTATGCCTGCAGGCCAGAAGAGGGCACCAGACCCCATTAGAGATGGTTGTGAGCCACCATGTGGTTGCTGGGAATCGAACTCAGGACCTTTGGAAGAGCAGGCAATGCTCTTAACCTCTGAGCCATCTCTCCAGCCCACATATACTTATACATATACATACACACACACACCTCACCAGGGGTCTCAGAACATATATTCTATTAACAAGAAGGGGATACTGTACTAGTTTACTCAGCAAGAGTGTATGATTCAAAACGATAAGAATTCACAGATTTTGTTTGCTATTTATTCTGAGGGCTTAAAACAGTGCCTGACATGTAGCTAATGTATAAGAACCACTTAGTGGAAAAACATGCAATCCACTTGAAATTTTTTTCTTCTGGAATGTAAGATACAGTAGAGCAATTTTAAATATTCTAATGCTCCAGGTAGTGTCCAAACATTAGCCCGTGAGTGAGACTTGCTCTTTGGAGACACTAAGTCACTTGACACCAAGTCTCATTTATAAGGCAAGTGATCATTTAAGTAGTGCTGGTCTGTAGTTAAGAAATTAGGTGTGATTGCAGTAGAATCTGTTACTTTGATTGGGTTGAGAGCTGACTCAGAGGCAATCTGAGGTTTCCAAAAGTGATCTATGCCATTCTTATGGAAGCTACCCGTGAATCCGAGACAAAGATCCACAGAAACAAGAAAATGAGCGTGAGACATCCTTGGCTAAAGCTTTTCACATTGTAGGGTTTGTTCACCAAAACAGTTATCATGAAGAAAATGGAGTTTACGGGACTTTTCAAATGTATGTTTATGGCTTGTATTTTAAGTTTTAATTACATATGAATAGGCATAATATTGTCAGTGCTTAGAGCCTACACATCATGTTTCTGCTGAATGGCTCCAAAGAAGGTGTTTCAAGGAGCATATAAATGCCAGAGCCAGGACTTCCAAAGTCAGCTGGCTCTGGAACAACTAAGTTGTGGTTAAATCGCTATGGCTTTAAGGACCTGGTTGGATATTGGCACGTACCAAATGCTTAAAAGCGGTACGGTGAATTCTATTTTTCATACTCATGGTATCTCAAGCTCAGTATTTTGAAGGATAATACTCATCTAGATACATTTGTTGTATTATATTTATTTTTAACATAATCAGGCCCAACAATAACAACAGGTCGACACTGGTTTGCCTTGCAAACAATAAAAAGACGTATTTTTTTATGATTGTATCAACAACAAAATGGGAAGTTTCAGGGCAAGAACTCCAACAAATCAAACTCTCCAGTGAATCTTGTAATGCTGTTACACACGGAGAGTCACTCTTGCCCTACTATGCACACGTACAAGGCCTGGAATTCCTGTCAGCAATGAACCTAATACAAACTAGCAGTTCTCAAGTGTACACTCTGGGTATCTGACTGAGAATCTTCCAGAATCTTCTAGAAAATTGCTTATTTGTGCTATGAAGCAGGACCACTTTGGGTATATATTTAAAGAGGGCCATGAAGGTTCCTGTCCTGCTGAATTGGGGAACTACTTGTTTCCTGTCCTAAAGGGAAGAACTATGCAGGAAGTTCTTTGGCAAATCATGTTTTAACAGTAACTGTGAGTCAGCTTCCATTGAGTAGTCCGAGATTGCTTACCTAGCGATAGTAGAGAGGCTGGAAAGGGTTAGTACCAGGAACTCCATGTTAACTGATAGCGTGACTCAACTGGCTGTGTACATTAAAGTGTTTGGGGAAGCCTACTCCTAAGTCATTTGTATTGACACATTGTACAAACACATGCCATAAAGTCTGCTTTGGAAAAAAAATCATACGTATGAGTAGCTGCACAGAACCCATGTGGATAACACACATGCGCGTGCACACACATCTATATTTAACACAACGGCATCCTAGACCCCCCCCCATTGTTTCCATTTAGGAGAAGTCAAACTATGAAGAATCACATTCTAATGTATGAGCGCAGGGCGCTGATGTTTTAATCAGTTAAATCTAATACGCTCTGAAAATGCCATACCTCATCCAAAAGCATCTTAAAAACTGGAAGTGCTGAGACTGAAATGAAAATATTGAAACATTTTACAAATGTACAAGTTGGTTAAGGGTATCTGAGATATATTACAGGCTACCCAGTGATAACACCCTACTAGATGACAGCGACCTTGTTAAGTCTTTTATTTGCAGCGTTCACATAGCTTGCCATTGGTGGAACAAGGACTTAGGTCCTGGTGTGACTGATCCAAAGCTCATGCAATTCCCCATTATATTCTAAGATCTCTTGGTACCCAGAAAGAAACAGGAAACTATTTAGTCAGCATACAGTCCTGCTTCCCAAGCTTACGTTCTTGTCAAGAAAACAAGACAAATACACACAGCACAGAGGTTAATACTAAGTAATACAGGATTGTTACAGGCTTCGTTAGGTGTCACAGACAACAATGAATACAAAAAGGGCAATGTGGCCTGTAGGTAGAGATACGCTAGTGATACCTAATTATCATTGTTACTTGAGTTCCATTGAAGTCTACCTGGCAGGAGATGGGGATTCTGAGAGGATACGAATAGGATATTATTTAATTGACTGATACAAATAATTGTACATATGTATGAGGTACCATGTGTTATTTCGATACATGTGCAATATGCAACAGTCATATCAGAGCAATGTTTTTGAAGATCAAGATTTGTAATGGATGATGAAGAGATAGAGCTGCAGCATTTCTGAGGGCAGGAAAATAGGCAAAGAGATGAAGCCACTTATGTGAAAGTCCTAGAAAGAAACCAGGATTGAACAGATCAAAAATATGAAAAACCTGGGGATGGGATTCAGACATGAAGAAGCTCACAAAATACACAGCAAAAGTAGCAGAAAATAACAAATTTGGTGGTTTCCATTGAAGTTATTTTAAAGGAGAGATAATCAAAAGGCCTAGGTTTTGTTGTTGGTGGTAGTGGTTGGTTTGTTGGATGTTAGTTCTGCATTGAGGGAGTTTATGATTTGTGTGTGTGTGTGTGTGTGTGTGTGTGTGTGTGTGTGTATGCCTGTACATGTGTACTCTTACATGTGGAAGCCATCAGTCAACCTCAGCTGTCATTCCATGGGTACTAACCACCTTTTTATTTGAGACAATGTTTGGAACGTGCCTTGCAGGCTAACCTAGGTGGTCAATGAGCCTCAGAGATGGGCCTGTCTCAGTCTTCCTGACACTAGGATTACAAACACATACTACTGCACCCTTTATTTTTTACATGGTGGTGCTGGATAGGTTTATATCAACGATACAAGCTAAAGTCATTGGAGAGACAGGAATCTCAATTAACAAAATGTCTCCATAAGATGAGGCTGCAGTCAAGCTGTATGGCATTTTCTTTCTTTTTTTCTTTTCTTAACTTGGGCTGGAGAGGTGCCTCAGTGGTTAAGAGCACCGCCTGCTCTTCCAAAGGTCCTGAGTTCAATTCCCAGCAACCACATGGTGGCTCACAACCATCTGTAATGAGATCTGGCGTCCTCTTCTGGTAGGCGGGCATACATGGAGGCAGAATGTTGTATACATAATAAATAAATAAATCTTTAAAAAAAAAGAGCAGTTGTTGCTCGTGCACAGGATCTGGGTTGGATTCCCACTCGGAGGTTTACAACCGACTATAACTCAAGTCCCAGGGGATCCAATGCCCTCTTCTGGCCTCCATGGATAGCAAGCTCACACACAGCCAAATACATGCATGCAGAGAGAGCACACATAAAATAAAATGAGTAATTCTTTTCTTAACTTTTGGAGATTATTTTAATAATAAAAACATTACTGTAAAAATAAATTAAATTTTTCTTAATTAGTGATTGATGCAAGTTGGCCCAGCTCATTGTGGGTGCTGTCATCTCTGGGCTGGTGGTCCTGGGGTCTATAAGAAAGCAGGCTGGGAGTGTCCTTCCCTCAGAGCTCAGGGAACCCTGTGGAAGAGGAGACAGAATAAGGTATGGGAACCAGAGGGGATGGAAGACACCAGGAGAAGAAGGCCCTCTAAATCAAGTGAACGAAGCTTACAGAGACCAAAGCAGCAAGCACAGGGTCTACATGGGTCTGCACCAGGTCCTTTAAATATATATTATAGCTTCCTTAGGACTCTTTTTCTTCTGTTGATTGGTGCTGTTCAACTTTGATGTGACAGTTTTTCTTTATCCCACTATATTTTATTTGGTTTTATTTGGTTGTTATCTCTTAGAAACCTGATCTTTTCAAATGAGAGACAGAAAGGGAGTGGATCTGGATGGGAGGGGAGGTGGGGAGGAACTGGGAGGAGTAGAGGGAGGGGAAACTGTAATCAGAATATAGTGTATTAAAAAAGGTTCTATTTTTAATAAAGGGGTAATAATAATGATGATGATGATGATGTAGAAAACAGGCTGAGCAAGCCATGAGGAGCAAGGCAGTAAGCAGCACCCCTCCGTGGCCTCTGCATCAGCTCCTGCCTCCAGGTTCCTGCCTTGCTTAAGTTCCTGCCCTCACTGCCTTTGATGATGAACTGTTACATGGGAGTGTGAGTGAGATAAACACTTTCTTCCCTAACTTGGTGTTTCTTCACTAACATAATGTTTCAGCACAGAAATGGTGCCCCTAAACTAAGACACATGGGTTCCGGTGACTGAATTCAGGTACCAGTGCTGGCCAAACAAGAACTTATGCACTGGGCTACCTCCCCAGCGACTGTATTTAGTTTTGGATATGTTTTGTTTTTGCTGTGTTTGAAGCAGCAGCATAGTAAAGTGACAAAGAGCACAGAACCTATATGGGTTCTGTCAACAATTGAAGGGCCATAAACTTACATAACATTTTTGGCTTTCGTTTTCTTAATCTTTAAGATAAGATGTAACAAGGCCCACTTCATAAGAATTATTAGTTATTATTTGTGAAATGCTTAGAATAGTGTCTACAGGTACTAGGTGCTATCAATGTTTGCTGCATCATAATAAATACATTTAATTACCAATACAGAAATGTGAGAAAGTCTAATATTTCTTAGAAATATCTTTCCTCTGTGGATAATAGAATAAAAAGGATAACAAAGCAGAAGGAGATACCATGGGGAAGGAAGGGAACCAGTTGAGGTGGGGAAGGAATCGCGGGGCCAGGAAAGGGGAAAATAAATGAGAAGAAGGTATAATGACACATAGTCAGGAAGATGCCATGATAAAATCCATTACTTTGCAGGCTAAATTTTAAAATTAATCTAAAAAAATGGTTTGATTTTTTTTTGGACCTGGGTTTTCTCACTTAAAATAAGCCCAAGTTAAACTCAAATGGTCCACAAAGTCAAAACAAAACAACAAACATGCACGTGGTGGAATGGCAACTCAGTCAGAGGAAGAAGGGCTGGCGAGAGGAAGCACAGAGAGGCTGGAGGGACAAGTGCAACCAGAATGTATCATATACATGTGTGAAATTGAATAATTCACAAAGTACTTAAAGGAGGAAAATGAAAATTCATTTTTCAAGCATGAATTTTGGTTGTGTTAATTCTTTGAGAATTTCATGTATTATATTCTGACCCTATTCGCCCCTTCCCTAACTCCTCCCAGATCCACCCACTCTTACTTTCCCCACTTTGGGTCCTTATTTTTATAAGTACACTGAACCCAATTTGTCCCGCCTATGTACTACTACTGGGTATGTGGTAATCCACTGGAGTGAGGGAAACAAACTCAGGGCCACACCTTTAAACAAAGCAAGCTCTTCCTCTTCCAATAGCCATCAATGGCCTCAATTAGAGGTAAAACCTTGGACCCACCTCCTCACTAGGGATTTTGTCTGCTTTGAGCTTGCTCAGGGATTTTGTGTGCCGGCACCACCACTGTGAATTCATAGAACTGTTGTGTACAGAAAACTGTTTCCTTGCAGTTCTCACTGCCTCTGCCTTTTCCAGTCTTGCCACTTCCTTTCCCATGGTGATCCCTGAGCCTTGGAGGAGGTGTGTGATAAATGGCCATTTAGAGCTGAGGATTCATTATTATTCTATGCACTGTGGTCAGTGGTAGGTCTCTGTGGTAATTGCAATCTATGGCAAAAATAAGTGTCTCTGATGAGGGCTGAGAAAGGAACTAATTTATGGGTATAATAGTAAGTCAGTAGGAGTCAGTTTAACATGTGCCTACTTAGCAGAAAAAAATAGTAGTAATGGGTTCTCCCTGGAGTGTATGCTCTGCCTAATCAGAGGCTCTTGGATCTGATAATGGTGTGTGCTGCGGGGTTCATCTTGTGGAGCAGGCCTTAAGTCCACTGAGAAAGGAGTTGGCTGCTCTCATGACGCTTGTGTCCATACTGCATCAGTGGGGAGACCTTGCCGAGCTAGTTGGTACTGCAGCTCACAGGTTCACTGCTGGGTAAGTTTGACCATTTTTTCTTCCAGCACATTCATAGCACCTTCCGACTCTATGGAAAGCTGGCCAGTAGAGATGAAGTTTCCAGATGAGTACAAGCGTGACTCCTCAGTGTTGTACGGCACAAGCATGTGGTGTCTTCCGTAGTTGGAGGTCTATGGGGTCTCACTGCGCAACAATTCCAAAAGGGGTAAACCATTCCTGGCTCTTGGCTTTTTACTTTTTAGCCTGTGGTGTCTAGCACGAGTACTATTTCCCTGCTAGCAGGTGACTACATTTAAATCCTTCTTATATGTATATATTTAAAAATGCTCCCACAGGATAATATTTCTATATGGCCTTTTCAAAAGCTCTATAATAATTTAAAAATCTTTCATAAACTTGGAATGCTGGCACAAACCCCTTTACTCTGGAGGTATAGGCAGGAGGAACCTAAGTTCAAGGTCAACCCGGGCTACACAGCAAGTTCTGGGTGAGCCTGTGCCCCATAAAACCACATTACTCAACACACACACACACACACACACACACACACACACATGCACACACACACACACATGCACAGAGGAAAGAGATCTTTGTCTTAAAACCAATAAACCAAAAAAACGTAAATGTGTCATCCATGTGGGTTGTAACGTAGCAGCGATGACTCTAGCTGAATAGTAGCTGCCACCTTTAGATGTGACACACATGGCTCCCACAAATCCCATTAGCTCTTGGGGCTTCTACCTATGCCACTTAATATGACTCATGACTCAAAGGAAAATGAACATCCTGGTTCCTACTACACTTCAATATTTACAAAGAGCGTTCACAAAGGAGGCTATCTGAGCCTGTAACCTGGACCTGGCCACAGGCTGTTTTAACTCTTAAGAGTGTGAAAGAAATTTCTGTCCTCCTGTCTTGACTGAGGTATGTCTTTGACTCCAGGGTCTGGACCACGGGGTTACTCAAGCACCCCAGTTGCTAAAGTCTACTCCATGCCAGTCTGGTGTCTTTCTGCTTTGTTTAGTACTTCGAATGAGACAGGCTTATGGGCCCCACAGTGCTCTGCAGCAACAACACAAGAGGGAGCCCAGAGCTGAGAGCAGTCAAGGAAGACCTTGCAGCTTTCTTCTGAGTTGTCAGGCCCTGACAAATTGTGTCCTCCTCCATATGCTCATTTAGCGGATGAACCTGCGCCTCTGGGCCGGCCCGAAATACCCACTGCTTGGGAATCTGTTGCGCAGTAGCTTCTTCCAGAGCAAACTGCTAGATCGAGCACGTTTCTCTTTAAGAACAGCCATTTGGCAGAACATATTCCCAGGCGGTATGCTTCCTCTCCTGACTGATCTTGAGGGGGCGTTCACTTGAGGCTCTCCTGAGGAACTCCGCAGTCTCAGAGCCTGGGTCCAACACCTTCCAGAAAGATGCACTTCTTCCTGCTTCCCAGGTGAATGACTGAGGCGTGATGACAGGTCTGCAGGCCTGCTGGCTCCTAGGTGTCACCCCTCCACAGCTTCCCATCCTTGTTTTTCAGACATAACTAATGGGAATGTCAGGACAGGCAGGAAAGAAGCCAGGAAGGGGGAGGTTTAGGCGAAAAGACTAGTTCAGTTCGGTCAGAGCCCAGATCTCTTCTGCTTTTGAAGAAACAGTTCGGCTTTACTTAGCCACAGGCGGGGCAGCCTGAGGAGATGCTCAGGAATCAAGTGGCCTGCCCTGAACAGAGCATGTGTTGACAGCACTGAACACAGAACTCAGGTCTCTCATGGTACAGAACGCCACATTTGTTCCGAGGCTCGCGGCTTGTTGCTGAGGCAGAGCTGGGGAAGTAGAACCTGGGCCTCCTCCCTGTTGGTGTGATTTATTGAGAAAGAGGTAGGTGGAGAAGGGAGAAACTTTAGACTTCTGTACAGCAGCATATCAGATGAGTTACAGTCTGGGGCCCTTTCCAACTGGGTGGAGGGAACATAGCCTGTTCCCAGGCCCGGACAGCAGGAAAGAACTTTGGCCACTGTCCACCAGCTCATGGTCCTCCCAAGGCAAACAGTTCCCTCTGCTGTGGTTCTTACATCTGAGAGCCTGTTGGGGGATTCTGGGTAAGGTGACATCTATGGGAATCTATAGGAAAGGCTGTTTGGGCATGTGCATATCTCCCTGGAGCCATCACCACGCATTCCGGCAAGGCAAACATTCCATACCCCAGTACTCAGCTAGGCTTTGTGTTCAGTGGAAGTTGGGTAGGTTGATGGTAACATGGTCTGACCCTTCACTTTCTCTCCCAGCTCTTCTCTCAACCATGCTACCCTTTTCTCTTTTCTGCAGCCATTCTGGCCTCCTTGCTATTCCTCAAACGAGATAAACATGCTCTCACCTCAGGGCCTTTGGACTTGTCTGTTCCTGCCACCTGATATGGCCTTCCTTAGCTATCAGTTTCTTGGGCTCCTTCCTTCCCTCAAGCCTTTGTTTGAGTGTTACCTATGTCAAAGATCCTGTTCCCAACTACCCTCCCTGAAAGGTCACCTGAAAAACACCACCTTCCTATTCGAAACCTTTTCACCTTTCGGGGTCATTGCCATTTTACACTATAATACACACTGTGTGTGGAATCTTAACTGCTGTGTGAGAGCCCAAATGATTTCTAGTATGATTAGTCCTGTGTTCCCACCCCCTAAGAATAGTCCATAGCACCCAACGGGTTCTTCAAAACTGTTACTGAATAAATGCAATGAATTACTAGGGAAGGAAGGATTTCTGTATTTTTCTTGGTGCGTGTTTGCATATAGTAGATAACATATTTTTTTCATTTATTCATTCTCCAAACAAATACCTGTTACAGGCTCTTATGACTCAGGCATACCCACTCAGTGTAGTGGGGGAAAATATGCATAGACAGGAAATGACAAAACAGTACAGTAAACACTACAGGGTTTGCAGGAACACACGAAGAGCTGGTGGAAGCTCTGCAAAGGAGAACACTGCCCATGAAGAAACACAACTCACTAGGCAGAAGAACGCTGAAGTGAAAATGTGTCGAATAATGCTTGTAACAGAAGGTGCAAGATATAGAATATAGAGGGTGGTATGGCCAACGGCTCCAATTGTATAAGGCCACAAAGTAACAGGAAGGAAGATGTAGGTGGAATGAAGGTTGATGAGCAAAGGAGGCCATATTTTGAGACCGTTGCCTGCTATTCTAAGTATAGTGGCCCCTTCCTACTCATACAGGCTTTATCTAGAGGCCTCCAGTGGACACCTGAAGCCACTGATAGTGTCAAGTTCTATTGCTATTGCTTGGATATGTAGTATGCCCCCAAAGACGCATATGTTCAAGTCTTTGTCTCAAGCTGATTGGTCTAATCACTGAAAATGGACACCTCATAAGGCCTCTGCCCTAAGCAAGGGGTCCATCTCTTAGTCACTTTAAAACCTGGGGGTGTTACTAGGAAGTGGTGCAAACCAAGAGGTAGTGTCTCGTCTGAGGAAGTGTGCCACTGAGGATATACTCTGCAGAGATAGACCTTGACCCTAACCCCATCTTGGTCCGTATGTGCATGCATACATACATGTATATGTGTGTGTGCGTGCGTGCATGCGTGCGTGCGTGTGTGTGTGTGTGTGTGTGTGTGTGTGTGTGTGTGTAACCATACATACATGTGACAGATTCTTCCACAGGTACATATACACAAATAAAATTAATCTTTTCTTAAAAAGTTTCATTTGGAAATGACACAGTACTTTATAATTTATACATACATTACGAGATTAACAATAATAAGTAATAATTATAGCAATATAATGCAATAAAATCACATAAAACACATAGCTTGTCAACTTCTAGAATTTTGTATGTAGTCATTTTTGGAACATGGTTGACTATAGATATTTGAAATGCAGAAAATTAAACCTTGGACGAGGGAAGACTACTGTACAGTTAAGCTTTTAAGACTGAAAGGCAAGCATCAAACTTGCAGGGATCTGGTCTACAAATGTATACAGCTAGACTTATAAACTTCTTCCTTTGAATGTAATGGCTGGCATTGTAATAACCGAAATAATTGGGGATGCCCTCATGGGACCTCTTTTTTGCTGTTGTTTTGGTGAGATGGGGTCTTGGCCGTGGAGACAGCAAGGTGGCACTTGCCAGTCAAGTATGAAGACCTGAGTTTGGCTCTCCAGAGCCCACATAAAGAAGGGGCTGAAGCAGGCATCTGTAATCCTGGCATTCTCACAGCCAGGTGGGGGTGGAATGCTCACGGGATGTGCACAGGCCATCTCCAGTGTTCTCCCCACCCAAGGCTCCTCTGCATGCGGGTTCTCTTGCCCTTGTCTCCTCCAACTGCAGCTCTAGAATAGGTCACAGATAAAAAATGGGGGAGCAGGAAAGAAGGGAAGACTTCATTGAGGAGGCGGTGTAAAAGCTGGACAGGATTCACCGAGCTAGATCTGGAGGGAAGGACCTAGAAGAGGGAGCTACAAGTGTATTCAGTTTTCCGTTTTGTAAGGGGCCAGTTCGTGCCAGGCATCACTTATTGCGTCCTAAGTATCAGTAACTTTGTGCTTCAAAGTAAAAGGCTCAAATACTAACGACCGACAAAGGTGCCATGGCATACTTACGCCCATATCTGAGCACATGAATTCCCCCTCCACCTCCCCCTCCCTCCCCCCCTCCCCCTCCCCCTCCCTCCCTCCCTCCCTCCCTCTCTCTCTCTCTCTCTCTCTCTCTCTCTCTCTCTGTCACACGCGCGTGCGCGGTACACACACACACACACACACACACACGTACGCATACAACATTGTCTCACTGGGTAGTCTAGGATCCTCCTGCCTCAACCTCCCAAATGTCAGACATGAACTTTTCTTGCCATGGCACAGTGTCACCTGGCCAGGCCTCCACGGCTCTCACTGTCAGCATCTGAGGAGCTGCTTCTGTTAAACAGCGTTTGTGCTTTCCGGTTTGTCAGAGGCTCCCCTCACCCTGCTGCACTGATCCTGGTATGGCTCATCCCAACTCTGCTATGGGCAGAAAGGGCTGACACTAGGTGACTGAACCTCTGTGCTTTAAGCTCACACTATTCAGGAGAAGATGAATGCCTGGCATAAAGAATATGCTGCGCGCAACTGTAAAACGAACACACTTGTAGCACTGTCTCATTCTAGAAGGTCTTCCAGCACTTACACCATCCTTTATTCCCTGCACCCGCAACTCCCTTCGCAGCTCGGCCTTGTTCTCTGGCTACAGGTGAAGGAAATGAGGGCACCTGGGATGCAAAGGTTTGGGAGAAGAGAAGCCACGCAATGGCTAGAGTTGGGCAGTGGGTGAAGGGGAACGTCTCGGGTTTGGACTTTGGAATGTGTGTATTCAAGGGGACGGTGCACAAACGGCTCATTGAGAGAGAACGTGAGACTGCCGAATCTCAAAACATAAACGGAGGCAGTGATTTCAATCAGTGACTTGACCCTTTCAATAAATCAAAATTTGCAGCTCCCATGCCACAAGGAACTCAGCACACATGTATGTGAGAAAAACTGAAAAATTAAAACACAGCCCAGGTTTTTCTTGCTTGCAACTTTGTCTCTTTATTTTCTGGCCTTCTTTCTTTTAGTTTCTGTCTCTTTACCACCTATACTGTCCTTGCCATTAGATGGTCAGGAAAATCCAGTCAGCGCTTTATAAAAGGTCTCCCCCTTCCCCCAAGACAGGGTTTCTCTCAGTAACAGCTCTTGCTGTCCTGGAACTCATCTTGTTGACCATTTTGTTCACCAGGTTGGCCTTGAACTTACAGAGATCTGCCTGCCTCTGTCTCCCGAGTGCTGGGATTAAAAGCATGCACCACCACCACTTGGCCCCAAATGACTCTTAATCAGAACAACTGCCTAGGACAACCTCAGTAGTCCTTGGGCTCAGAGCATTAGCGAAGGTCAAGGTGTTTGTTCCCTAGATGCACAGGAACTGAATAAACTCTGCCATGCCTGTTAGTGTCGCAACTATTTTGAAGGCTTGGGTTCTGTGACTCAGGGTGGGTCTAGATAAACCCTCCAACCAACTAAGGTTTCGGGTAAGTACAGACCAAGCTAAGGAGTGTTCTTCCTTCCATTACAGAGGCCCCTGCTAAGTCGAACAGTAAGCCCTGTTTCCATTTGTGTGCTCAAAGGATTTTGCTATAGCACGAAAATCGCAAGGTTTCGTTCTCGAAGGGGTTAATGGATTATGTGACTGAAGTCACTGCCTCTATTTTCCTTTTTGCCTTTTTTGTGTGTGAGAGAGACAGGGGTCTCCCTATGTAGCCCTGGCTAGCTTACCACTTACTATGTAGTTTAAAAAGGAAGCTGAACGAGAATTCAGAGAACTAGGAATAATAGCAACTCAAATGTCAGTTCCATTTGCCATGTACCGATGGTGTACTAAATGCTTTTAAAAAAATTCTCATTTAATACCAAACAAAACTTTATAATGTAGGCATTATCATTCCCATTTTACTGAGGGGGAAATTGAGGCTCAAAGACATGAGGGTAACCCGATCAAGTCTATGCTAATAATTAGTATCAGTGACAGGATTCAAATTTAAATTAGTTTGCTTTTGAGTTCAAATTATTTGTTGTAAAGAACCTCATTGTCCTGGGATCCAAGGGATGATGGAATACAATGAAGAATAGAAAAACAGTATGATACAAAATTCAGCCCAACAGTTTAGTCAGGGGTGGAGACGTACAAATTAGCAACAAGGCTGTGTTGGAAGACCTTGGTAAGGACAATTTAGGGGGAGGCTGATAACAATTGAGAAGAGAAAGAACAAAATGTAAACCGTGAATGGGGACTTGAGGAGGGACTAAGATAAGGCTGGAGGAGAGGGAAGAATGACCTAGTATCTAGGGAGGCTTGCTTGTGCGCTCTCTCTCTCTCTCTCTCTCTCTCGCTCTCTCTCTCTCTCTCTCTCTCTCTCTCTCTCCCCCCCTTCTTCCTTTAAAGCAAGCTATCTCATGGCCTGCTATGGCTCCCATCTGGATTCACCCCTTTTCTGTCTCTCGTTAGAAAACAAACGGACTTATATGGGATAAAATAAAATATAAGCTAAAAGAAAAGCCAACACACTGAAATGGGCCAAAACAAAGCTAAGAAAAAGAACCCAAGAGAAGGCAAAAGAAAGAGCCCCACTCATTCACACACTCAGAATTCCATAAAAACAGTAAACTGGAAGCCATAATATATGTGCAAAGGATCTGTAGGGTAAAACGAGAGTAGAAAAGTTATATAGATAAAATAAGAAATAAGATAAACTTAAAAAGAGCCCCATCACAACATTATGAGACAAGGAATCCCCAAACATGGCGCTGAGTTTATTTTCTGTTGTCCAGTACTGCTGGGCACACAGCCTACACCTGGAGTAGTTGGTTTCCCCAGTGAGACTCCCTTGGAAATGAAGTTCTCATTTGCATGTGGTTATCACCTGCTGATTCTTCAGGGTTAGGAGGGATGGGCCATGTGTCCACTTTTACTTCAGCTCCCAGGCCCCATCTAGTGCAGGCCTGTGCAGGCCCCGTGCGTGCTTCCTCAGACTCTGTGAGGTGATATGTGCACCAAATCATGTTGGCTCAAGAGGGTCATGCTTTCTTGATATCCTTTATCCCCCCTGGTTCTTACACTCTTTGCCTCCTCTTCTGCAGGGTCCTCTGAGCCCTTAGGGGATGGATTTGATGGAGACATCCCATTCAGGGCTGAGTCTTCTAAATCTCTCACTCTCTACATAACGTCTGGCTATGGGTCTCCGCATTTGTTCATATCTGCTGCAGGAGGAAGTTTCTATGATGATGAGAGAGAAAGGCACTGATCTATGAGCATAAGGCTGTTTCGTTTTTTTTTTTTTTCAAAATCTGTGTGTTTAGTGCAAGAGAGTCATAAGATGCTTGGGAACCAGAGTTATCACCCAGACCAGAACAATCACTGTAACATGGTGGTATTTATCTTTTTGGCCTATCATTGTACTATACATACAATACACACATTTTTCCAATAATGAAATCGAATCATACACAGTTTTCTAACTTGTTTTCAATGAAAAGGTGTTATAAATGTTTTGCAATGCTAATACATGTGCTCTAGAAACATCATCCTCATCGCTGTTTAGTATTTCCATGGTTGTAGTAAAGCATCATGTCTTACACCGTCAGCACCTATGCTGTTTTTCTCCTCCCTTTCTCTCCTCCTCTCCCTTCTGCTACTTTACTCTCCTTCTCCCCAGCCCCACCCCCATACAAGCTGTTCTGCAGTGGAAGCAGAATTAATTCAGTGAAAATGGGCTTAATAAATGTCAGAGATATATTTGAAAGGACATTTTGTCATTTTAGGCTGAATGACACTGGAACATATTTATACGTGTGTGTGTGTGTGTGTGTGTGTGTGTGTGTGTGTGTGTGTGTGCGCGCGCGCGCGCGTGCATCAGATTCAACAGTAAGGGGGTAGCAAGGGGAAAGTTGAAGATACATCTGGGGAGCAGGGAGGGTTGTTAAACAGTAGCACAAGCTTCTTAGGAAGGAAGGAAGATATGGAGAACAGATGCCGTGACTAAATTTATGTTGTTAATTTTGTGAAGATGGATTAGGTTGGTTGGAAAGAAGCTGAGGTTATTTATAGCTTCCATTTCTAGAGTTAAGTGGGAGTCCAGGTGATATGCTTTTTGGGAGATGTGGAGTGGAGGATTTTGAAAGATAGAGGAATCACTTAAACAGCTCTTTGGGTGAACAGGACAATGCTCACAATGGGCACAGGGTTCCAAGGTAGTGTTGAAAGCCCTGCTAAGACAAAGGCCAATTGCTATCTATAGATGGCAGAATTTTTGCTATAAACTAAATTTGTGTTTTTGCAATCTTGGAAGTGAAATGGATATACCAGAGGCAAGGCTACTGCAAATATTGGGGGCGTAATTATTAGAACTGAAAATAATTTGTTCGTTTGCTTTGTTTGAGACAGAATCTCCATATGTAGCCCTGACTGGACCAAAACTCACTATTTAGACTAGGTTCACCTTAAACTTATGGTGATCCTCCTGCATCATCTTCTCAAGTGCTGAGATAATAAGTATGTGACACCATGCCTGGCTAGAGATGGAAATAAAGATAATTAACAGAGTGCTTGAGAAACGATGAATGATCACAAGACAAAGGAGTTAAATGACTTGGAAAAATAGCTATAGTCACAACAGAAGACACAGAGAGATTTGGTCAGAGAAGGTGCAGCTCTAATCACTAAGGTTGCTACCACTCCAGACCACAAGGACAGAGATGGAAACTTTCTCTTCTGGGGCTGACGCCACTCCAGGCCACATCATTAACAGGTTTCACACTATAAAGTACAGGCTAGAGGAAATTCCAGGCAATAGGCCTAGTTACTATTGCCCTCCAAGACTCTGCTGGGACTAAATCCATACATAGGCCACCTCTCCTCCTACTGCTGTCTATCCCACCATCGGCCCCATAATGGCATGCACTTCCTTGACCCTGCTCCTACCTGAGAGCCCTCTCCTAGAAGCACAAAATTTGTTTTATATCTTTGGAATTGTTTTGCCATGTCCAGCAAACTTTCCTATACTCTCAGGCTCATCAAGAGCGCCCTTCACCCCCTTGAACCTCATTTAAACCTGGTGGCTTAAGTTGGTGTTCTGCTTGCCCCAATTTCTGCTTTCAGGCCATTATTTTCCTGTGTTCTCAAACAAAAGAAAAGACTATACAACCTAAGTCTGATCTTGCGAGGTCATTCAGTTAAAACCCCTTTCTCTCCTAACCATTTACAAATTTACCTTGGGATTTCTCCCTTTCATGAATCAATGACTTTGGTCCTTGCTCAGTCTTTTTCTCATCTCAAAGTCTACCATTATCCTGAGTGGCTTCAACATGCCTAAAGATAATCCATCTAACAACTCGACACTGAATTCCTTGACATCCTCATCTTTCACCTTGGCCACGCACACAGTAGCCACTCCTGAAATGTTCCCCCATGTCAGCAGAATTAGGAACTAATCAGTTTTATAAACTGAAGCATCCCATCTTCTAGTTAACAATCGTCTATTCCCAGATATCCTTACACTAATACTATGACCATTCCATTCCTTAGGTCCTCAAGTCTATGGAGAGCATCTACTTCCATTCATTCAGGCTTCTCTTGCAAAAAATCACCTTTATTACTTAGCTAGGATTTTCTGGGTTATTGTTTCCAAGCCTAAATTCCCTTTTGTAAAATCCTTACCCCACTAAGCCCAGATCTCTGTGCTACTGCTATTATGAAATATAAACTATTAGGGGGGGAGCTGAGGCAAGAGGTTACAAGTTCAAGACCTTCCTGGGCTAGCTTGAGTTACTCAGGAAGACAATATACAGAAACTGAGAGACTTTGGAGTACTCATTCTTAAATAAGATGTCTTTATCAATCCTCTCCCATCAGGGCTGAGGGAGCTATGTGGAAGAGGAGCTGGAAAGACTTTAAGAGTGAGAGAATAGGTGACTGTAGATGGAGCAGCGGGGCTGTGTCCCGCCACCCGGCTAGCTTTACACCCAAAATAATTATACGGAAACTGTATTCTTTTAAATACTGCTTGGCCCATTAGTTTTAGCCTCTTGTTGGCTAACTTCTCACATCTTGCTTTAACCCATATTTAGTAATCTATATAGCACCACGAGGTGGTCGCTTACCAGGAGAGATCTTAACCTGCATCTGTCTTGGAGAGGAGAAGCATGGCAACTGCTTATGGCGACTGCCTGAAGCGTCTGCCTCACTGCCTTCTACCCAGCATTCTGTTCTGTTTACTCTGCCTACCTAATTTTCTGTCCTATTAAAGGGCCAAGGCAGTTTCTTTATTAACCAATAAATTAACACATAGATACTCCTCCATCAGGTGACACCAGAGAGGATGGGTGACACCAAGGCAGCATTGTCTTCCAGACACAACAGGTCTGATGCACATATACAGTCACAGAGACTGGCCGAATGGATAGAGTCTGCACAAGTCAAAGCCAGATGGGATTCCAACACTGACAGGGGATGTGGACATGGTCTGCCACCCTAACCAAGAAGTTATCTGCAACTGATAGTTGCCAGCAAAGGAAAAGTAAGTTTTCTCCAATGGAGCCTCACTGGGTATCTTAACCACACCTTGGGGCAGGCTCCATCCCAGGAGCTGTTGACCAACACAAAATGAACTCAATGGTATTTTTGTAGATTTTAAATCTCATTTTAGTTTGTTTGGGGAATTTATGTTATCTGTCTTTTGTTTGTTTGTTTGGATTTTGTTTTGTAGGATTTTGTGTTTCTTGATTCATTTGCTTATGCTTTTGTTTTAAAAGAGAGAGAAACAGAGAAAGAAAAAACATGAAGTTGGGTGGGGAGGGAGATGGAGAGAATCTGGAAGGAAGTAGAAAAGGAAAAAACAGTAAAATATATTGTGTGAAAAAATTCAACAAAGTTTTAGAAAAAAAGAAATGTAGTTAGAACAACTGAGGAACTCATTTAAAAAATTTATTTATGAAAAGTTAATTTAACTGGTGTGTGCCCTAACATTGTCTTCCAGGCTTTTGAACCCAATTGCAGAAACTTTCTGCAACCATGCAGGTTATATTTACCTTTAATAAAAATTAGCATAATATTAAAAGGCAAATAAAACCTGCATGCATGCAGAAAACATTATAGAAATTCTGACTGTGTATACATTCATTAAGTTGTATAGACTTTGAGTCCGGAAAAATTTTGTGTCTTATGTTTAATTTGCAAGTATTTTTTATAATAAGTTTTATATTAACATGAATGTTTCATTTCATCTGGTAAAGTATACATAACAAAATTTACTATTTAAAGCCCTTTAATGTATAGTATTCTGGCATTCTGTGGCATTTTGTCCACTCATTAATTTTTTTTGTTTTTTTTTTTTTTTGAGACAGGGTTTCTCTGTGTAGCTTTGGAGCCTGTCCTGGAACTTGCTCTGTAGACCAAGCTGGCCTCGAACTTACAGAGATCTGCCTGCCTCTCTGCCTTCTGAGTGCTGGGATAAAGGCATGCACCACCACTGACCAAAAAGGGTGGTGGTCCTGTCTCCTCTGTCCAACTAATTTTATAAAGATAGAGAGTATGCTCTTTTTTATACTCCATATACCTTTGTACATAATAGGGAGTACATATACATTTGTTAAATAGAATGATTCTTTAAGTGTTCTCTGTTTCTAGCTGGAATCTAAATAAAGTGGTATGGTCATCAAGAGCACAGGTTTTGGTGTTATATGTCTGAATTTCCAATCTGTCAAGTTGCTAACCCATATGACCTTAAGTAATTATTTGATATTGCTGGATTTCATGCACAGTATTATAAAATAAAGTCTACTTCACAGAATTGAGAAAATATAGTAAAGTCTAAGGCATCCCAAAGATGTTTTTAAATAGTAAAAGTTCCTGTTGCTTTTATTAATAGTATTTCTTTTGTGAAGGGTGGCATATGCCTCGTCTATTCTATTCTTAATTAAAGAGTGGCTTGGTGACATGGAGCATGACATAGTCACACTAAAGAATGGAACATGTCGCTGCACTTCCAGCATTTTCAAGGAGGGTTTACAGCAGTTGGGGAAGCAAGGAAGCAAAGTGAGCAAAGAAATTGAAACAATCATATGTTTGGAATTCACAGGTAATGGAAAGAAACTAGAGTTAGGAAAGCAAGAAGGAGAAAAGTGAGCAAGAAAAGTCAAAACCACCAAGGCTTTGGGCTGGAGAGACAGCTCAGTAGTTAAGAACATTGGCTCCTCTTCCTGAAAACCCAGGTTCAACTCCCAGAACTCACACAGTGGTTCATGACTGTCTGCAACTCCTTTCCCCAGGGGATATGACACTCTCTTGTGGCTTCTATAATTACTACATACATACGATGCACAAACACACATGCAGGCAAAATACTCAAACACAGACAATAAAAGTAAAGGCTAAAATAAAAAGAAAACCCAGTCCATACCCGCCTCTTATCCAGAATGGCTGCCCCTAATAGTTGCCACTCTAAGGAGTACTTTCCTCTTTCTTAATAAATTGTCTCTATTTCTATTACTTCGCCATTTGTCTCTAGTGCAGTTCTTTGCCCTGGCACATAAGGACCTGGAAATCTCAGCAGTTACCATCTGGACTCAGATCCATGACTATGACAGAAGCTCACGGACAACAGAAGCTTCAGGGTCTAGTCTATCAACTAGTGACAACTTCAGGAGACAGTGACTCTGGATACAAGGCAGGGAAGGGTTAGAGATGTTAAAATGTATCAAAAAGAAGATCTCACCATTGGGAACGGTATGTAAATAGCAAATGGAAGGGTTCTAATTTTAAGGTGCACACTGCAGATGGATCCACACTGAAAATACCAAGAGTTTCCTGAGAGAGGCCTGACCACTTCATTTCCTTCTCCTTTTCTTTTGTTTAAAGCTTCCTCTACCAAGGGCCCAGTAAGAAGCTGCCTACGCAGCATGGATGTTTCCCCTATCTTGCCCTCAGTCTACTTCCAGACTTTCGATCCCCCCCCCCACCAGTTTCTCTTGTGCTGTTCTCAATCAGCACCTGGTGCGGTGGTACATACCTATAATCCCAGCTACTCAGAAGCCTGACACAGGGGATCAGAGTTGGAGGCCTACCTGGGCACTATAGTGAGACCCTGTCAGAGGAAAGACAGAAGACTAGAGGAATTGAGTGGAGGGAAGAAAGGAGAAAAGAAAGACAAAAGAAAAAGGTTGGGGATATAGCTCAGTGCTAGTGTCTTCCAAACAATGGGTAAGGCCCTGGCCATTCCTCAGCACTATAAAACCAAAAATGTGCTCAAACCTACCATGTGGTGAGAAAATAAGAAGCTGGCAACTGACCGCTAGCACCTAACCTCTGGTTAGGTTACAAAACTAACCCCTGGCTAGTTCCTAGGGCTCCAGATCATACATGGCAAGTGAGTTTTGTTGATGTGAAGAGCCGGTGGCGCACGCCTTTAATCCCAGCACTTGGGAGGCAGGGGCAGGAGGATCTCTGTGAGTTTGAGGCCAGCCTGGTCTACAAAGTGAGTTCCAGGCCAGCCAGGGCTACACAGAGAAACCCTGTCTCAAAACAACAACAGACTAAATTGGAGGAGGGTCAAGACTGCAATTACCTGGGGAAAGGGCTGTCTGTTATAGGTATGGATCTGAATCCGGAATACGGGAGTAGCATTGTGAGATTTCCAATTTCTTACATCCTAGACCAAAATACTGTCCCAGGGATAAGAGAAGGTAATAGGAAAGAGAAAGACACCCCTGAGAATGGGATGAACTAGTGAGCCCGGGGAAAGGCGTGTGCTCAAAAGCACTGGGCCAGGGGTCCTAGGACCCTGTATCAAGAAAAAGAAACATGCTCCTGGCAATGCCGAAGCACACACGGCACGGGCAGCCCGTTTATATTGGGTTTCATGGTCTGAATTGATGAGGATGACTGGCCAAGTCTCTTCCTCAAGGAACAGGCTCCACCGAGATATGGATTCTGAGCCCAGGGCGCTAACCATTACACCACGAGAGCTGGTGCCCCTGGGACCCATTATACTGTGATTTATATATGAATACCCTCCTCTAGCATTTCCATGCAGTGGGTTTTCCTCTCATGTACCCTGCTGCATGAGACCTACCCAGACACAAAAGGACTCCCAGTCTTTGGCCACCTGGCCTCTTTCATGCACTCATCTTAAAGAGCCTCTCTATAGTTCTTCCTCTCCTGTCACCTGCCCATTCCTACATAAGCCACCTGCCACCAGTAGGCGGCTCCTTTTTACGACTTTCATTTTTAAATTTTATGTGTGTGTGTGTGTGTGTTTGTTCAGACATGTGCCACAGTGCAGTCCCCACATGGGCTCCAGTGTCCACGCTCCAGCTCTCAGGCTTGTGCAGGAAGTGCTTCTACCTGCTGAATCATTTTGCTGGCCCAACCAGTGGACATTTTCTTTTTTTAAACTGTCTCATTTATTCTTTGTGTCTTTCCATGTGTCTCGAACCCATTCATTTCCCTCTCCCTTCATAGCTGCCCTTATAATCCCCCCACACAACAAATAGAATAAAATTTAAGAAAAAAAGAGGGGGGGAAGAAAGGGGGAGATCCCGTTGTGGAAGCTTTAGTGTGACACAGTGAGTCACCCAGCAAATCCTTTCAACCACACATCTGTACTGTCAAGTGTTCATTGCAGAGTCATTGGTCTGCTTCAAGGCCTCTGCTTTCTGCTATACTATCGATGCTGGGCCCTCATTTGGGACTCTTCTGGAGTATCCTGCTGTTGCCCCGAGTCGTGCAGATCATAGATGGGGTGAACGTTGGAGTGGGCCAACTCATAACCCTGGTTCTGGGCCTAGGTGGAAGGTGGGCTGGTCAGCCTGCCAGCTCTCCTGTCCTCACCATCAGGGTTCACCCCTTGCAGAAAGGAACAGAACAGCAAGCAGGGAGCAGTTCTGCTTTCATGCCCTCAGGGGAAGGCTCTCCCGCCCCTGGATCAAAAGGACCAGCCTCCTGTGCTGCCCAGGGCAGGGGTCACTCTCCCTAGTGCTGCAGCTGTGGAGGGGCAGGGACAGCTTGCCGACTGTTATGACCTCACGGTCATCTCTCCAACCACCAGAGGTTGTGAGGGATGGGGGGGGGGGAAGAGGGGCCCACCCTACACCCCTGCCCACACCACTATATAACAGTTGAGGGGCAGGGCCAGATCCACATCGCTCATGTTCTCGGGGCCTGTTCACTGGTACCTTGTCAATAGGGTCAGCTCGGCTGTGCTGCCCAGGGGAGGTGCAGGGACCGCTTTCCTGAGTGCTTTAAGGAGTACTGTAGCTGGCAAGTGGGGCTTGGGATCAGCTCCCTCGCCCACCACAGGTGGCAAGGGGTAAGGGGGAACATTTCTCCCCCGCCCATGCCGCTACAAGACAGAGGGGTAGTGAGGACAGCTTTCCCATGCTCCCAACTTCTGGACTTGCTCATTCACAAGTCCTCCAACAGGGTCAGCTCTACTGTGCTGCCCAGGCGAGGGGCAGAGCCTGCTCTCCCGCTCTTATGACCTCAGAGCCAGCTCTCCCACCTGCCTCAGGCACAGAGGGGTGGGGGATAGAGGGCATCTCTTCCCTGCCCATGCTGCCATATGGCAGATGAGGGGCGGGGCCAGATCTCTCATGCTCAAGTTCTGGGAGGGGACCTCGCCCACACCTGTAAACAGGGGCAGCTTCACTGTGCTGCCCAGACATGGTATAGGACTCTGCTTTCCGGAGTGTTGCAGCTGGTAAAGGGGAGGGTCAGCTTCCGGACCAGCTTGAAGTGGTAGAGGCGAGAGGGCAGCGAATCTTTGCCTTGCTCCCACCTCCACACTGCAGACAAGGGAGGTGGTGCCAGCTATGCCCCTCTTATGCCCGCAGGGCTGGCTCACCTGCACCCCTGTCTACAGGGTAAGCACTACTGTGCTGCTCAGGCGCCCCCTCATCACCTGCAGCAGGTGGAGGACCTGACCCAACCCCTGACCAGCTGCAGCACTCAGCAGAACAGGGGACATTTCTTAAGCCCCTACAGTACCAGGCACATAGAAGTTACTCTGTGCATTGGCTCCTCACATGGGCTCACAAGCTAAGTGACATCATGATGAAAGTCAGTTTATTATCATTAATGTATTTAAATATGTGCGTGAGTGTTTTGCTTACATGTATATCTGTGAACAACGTGTACATAGATGCCCTCTGATGGAGGACTTTCATTGGTTAATTAATAAAGAAACTGCTTGGCCCAATAGGTCAGAACATAGGTGGGCGGAGTAGACAGAACAAAATTCTGGGAGAGAGAAGGCAGATGCTTCAGGCAGTCGCCATAGTCAGTTGCCATGCTTCTCCTCTCCAAGACAGACGCAGGTTAAGATCTCTCCTGGTAAGCGACCACCTCGTGGTGCTACACAGATTACTAAATATGGGTTAAAGGAATTAACCAATAAGAGAATTAACCAATGTGAGAATTAACCAATAAGAGGCTGAAACTAATGGGCAAGGCAGTGTTTAAAAGAATACAGTTTCCGTGTAATTATTTTGGGTAAAGCTAGTCGGGTGGCGCCACACAGCCCCCCCCCTCCGCCCTGCTCCTTCTACAGCCCTCAGAAAACAGAAGAGGGTGTCAGATCACCTAGAACCAGAGTTACAGATGTTTGTGAGCTGCCACATGGGTGCTGGGATTTAAAGTTGGGTCCTCCACAGGAGTGACAAGTACTTTAAACAGCTGAGCCACCCCTCCAGCTCCTCTTTCAAATTTACATTTTAATTAAAATATAAATACATTATTTTCCCCCTTGCCATTTTCCCCTCCAACCCCTCCTAAGTCCCCACCTCCTGACACCTTCCTGTCATCCCTTAGTCCCTGCTAAAGTGATGGTCTCTTTTCTATGACTTTTATTGCTGCATACATGTGCATAAATATATAAACACAACCTGCTGAGTCTATTTTTGTTGCTTGTGCACATATGATTGCAGCGCTGACCTCTTTGTATTGGATAACTGATTAGGGAGTTATCTCTGCCTTTACTGTGTTCAGGTCAACCTGCCTGCCAAGAGATGTTAATCACTTAAAGAGGACCTGTCTACCTAAACTGTCTCACCTTTCTGCAAGGCTAAAGGCACAGAGCCGGGGTGTTGCAGGTGTGCGTCATCTCATTGTGCATTGGGATATGTGCACAGTGCCAAGTGAACATACTTTGTTTAGAACCAAGACTGCAATGAAGTCACATGAAGTAATGTGTGTGGGGGGGAGCAAGGAGAGCAACTCCTTGGATTCATTATACATTTGATTTGAAATTAGTTTTGGTTTTTATATATCCACAACCATTTTTTTGTTGAGAAATTATTTGTGTCTGCTTCCCCCCCCACACACACATTCAGTTATATGAAACTATGTGGGATGAAAAGAAGCTGCATCCCAGGACACTAACACACACACCCCACCCTGATCACCCATCTTGACTTTAGGCACTGATACATTGCCTTCCAAGCTAGACTTTAACAGTGCTTTTAAGGTAAAAATGCACTAGTAGAGGTTTAACAATCAGTTCTCAGGGGAAGGAGTATCCCTGATGTATTGTGATGGCTAATACATTATTATGCCTACTTTCATTATGACCAATATCAAGCTACCAATTTAACCTCATTGTAACCTTAAAGAGGGACTAGAAAGATGGTTTGGTGGGCAAAACATTGGCTATGCAATCAAGAGTACAAAAATTCATAAGCCAGCACCTATGGAGAGGCCCACCTGTAATCCCAGCAGTATGGAGATGGAGACTGGACAATGAACTCTTGATTCATGTGAGGGATCATCCCTCAATATATAAAGTTGAAAGTCACTGAAGAAGACACCCAACGCCTACCTGGGACTTCCACAAATGTTCACATACATTTACATATGCAACCTCCCACACACATGAATGCACATCACATACATACCCAAGAAAAACCAGAAACCTTAAGAGCAGTTGAAAGTAAAAGATACTAAAAAATTAGGAAGCGATGAGTTTGAATATTATCTGTATTTAACATAATTTAATTATAAACTTTATTAATCACTACAGAATAACTAATTTGTAAATTCTCCCCCTCAAAATACCTGTTAGCTTTCACTAACCACTACAGATCAGCTGCAGCACACAACTGAAAGTTTTGGGGGAAAAATCAGCCTTTTTCATTATGTTTTCCCACAAGCACAATAGAGAAGCCTGTAAAATCCGCCAAATGGTAGCCACTCATTCCCTTTCATCTGAGCTCTTCACTTGGTACACTAAAAAGAGCACTATGCAGAATAAGAACATGCCAGGGTCTCACTATGTAGCCCTGGCTCATCGAAAAGTTACTGTGTAGACCATGTCAACTGAAAATTAGTGGAGATCTTCCCACCTCTGCCTTCCAAGTACTAGCATTACAGGAGTCTAACACCATACCAGAAAATAACACTACACTTCAATTCCAATCCCAGCCTTATCAGGAATTAGCTGAGATGACTTATTGGTAGCCCAAGTTCAGAAAAAGGAAGTAAACAACTGTTACTTTTAAATGACTTTTGGGGGCAGGAGAGATGGCTTAGCAGTTAAGAGCACTTACTGCTCTATCAGAGGACCCGAGTTCAGGTCTCAGCAAACACATGGCCGCTCACTAGCGTCTGAACTCCAGTTGCAGGAGGTCCAACACCCTCTTCTGGGCTACTGAAGCTATTACATGTGCATGTCCTGCCCGTAACTCCCATAGGCCCATACACATAAAACTTATAAAAAAAACCCTAAATTACTCTTTTAGACATGTTTGTGAGGGTGTATATGAATATATGTGTATCGAGCCATATATTGAAGTATAACTGGCATACAACTGGGCACATTTAAAATGTACAACTGAATATTAATTATTGAAATCATCACAAAAATCAAAATAATGAACATATCACTGCGAAATTTTCTTTCATCCCTCCTAAATGCATCCCTCTTGCCATGAAACTTCTGATACTCTTTTGAGCACTATAGAAAATTTCCTAAATTTTCTATAATTTTATAAAAAGTAGAATTATATTTTCTATACTCTTTTCATACCTTCTTTCATTCAGTATATTTTTATGATATTCAACCATATTGTTATGTGAGTCAATAGTGTTCTCTTTTTTAAAATCTGGCATATTCTATCAAATGGTTACAACACAAATTTGTTTATTCATTCCTACTGATGACATTTGAATTGTTTCTAATGATGTTCTAAATATTCATGTGTAAATATGATGTCATTTTCTCTTTTAAAAATACCTAGGAAAAAAAATGGTAGGAAAGAAATGGTTTGGCTGCATGTTAAGAAAATATTTAACATTGTGAGCCAGGTATAGTGGCACGTTTCTATGATCCCAGAACTTAGGAGAGTGAGACAGGAGCATTGTGAGTCTCAATTCTGGGCTGCATAGCAAGACCCTGTCTCAACAATGACTGCAAGGTGGTTCAGTAGGCAAAGCGCTTGTCACACAAGTCTAGTTTGATTCTTGAAACCCAAGTAAAGGTGTAAAGAGAGCACATGAAAGCCCACCATGCACACACACTCTCTGTGTGTGTGTGTGTGTGTGTGTGTGTGTGTGTGTGTGTGTGCTGTGAGCAACTGATACATTTCCTGCCAAAATAGACATGCAATTTCATATTCCTAATAAATATTTGAGGGTTCTGCCCTAGTTAATGCTAACTGTGGTCAATGTTGCTAATTTAGGCCATTCCAGAGGGTGTGTAGCAGTATCTTGTGTGGTTTTAATTTACATTTTCCTAATGAATGATGATATAATGTCTTTTCATATATTTAAGGATTTGTCTTTTTTGGTAAACTGTCTGCTCAAATTCTTGTCATTTCAAAAACTGAGTTGTTTACCTCTTCATTAAAAAGTTTTCAAAAATTGTTTTTCATTCTACATACCAATCCTTTGTCAGAAACATATTTTTCAAATATTTTCTTCCAGCTTTTTGGTTGCATTTTTATATTCAAACTGGGCAATTTGAACAGGAAACAGTTCACATTCTGATGAAGTCCAATGTATCGGTTTCTCTCCTTTTCCAGCTCAAGATTTATGTCTTACTAAATATTTTCCAAGCCAAAATGACCTTTCTCCCAGTTTCCTTCCAGAAGCTTGATGACTATAGTTCCTCCATTTTGGTCTGGAATTCACTCTACATTAACATTTCTACATGGTGCAGAGTGTATAAATGTCAGGAGGCATTCATTGGCACACCACACAGTCATCCAACTGTTCCAGCAGTGCTGGCTGACAAATATCCCTTCTCCGTGAAATTTGTCTTGGCATTTTTATTTTAAAAAAATCAATGGTCCACATGTACAACAGATTTCTAGACTATTCTGGTACAGTGCTCTATATCCTCTTTATACTAGTATTGCTCACGCTAATTACTATAGCTTTTAAGGCTTGCAGTCAGGTAAGCTAAATTTCCTAAGTTCTTAGTGTTCAAAGATCTTTGAGCAGTTCTAGGTTAGTTGTATTTCCATATACATGAATTTGAGATTAAGCCCACTGATTTCTTTCCTAAAAGACCCTATTTCTTGACATTACAATGAATCTAGAGATGAATGTGGGAAAACGGATACCGTAATTTTAATCAGGCATGGTGGTATTGCCTGTAATCTCAGCACTCAGGACAAAGAGGCAGGCTTATTAGTTCCAGGCAAGCTTGGACTACAGAGTGAATTCAACTCTAGCCTTGGCTACATAGCTAGTTCCGGAAACATAATTTAATGGAATTGTTTATCAGAAATAAAATTATTAGAAATGAAATTGATTATCAGATTAAGGCTTTCTGGTGGAATGTTTAGAGTCTTTAAAGTATAGGATAACATCTTCCAAACAGATTTGACTTCATCCTTTCTTATCCACATCCCTTTTCTATTGTCTTTTTGCTTTAGCTAAGATTTCAATCATATACAGCAGCAAGCTTGGATACCACTGTCTTTTTTAGAGGAGCCACCTTCAGATTTTCTCACATGGCATATTGGCTATAGTATGATTATATGTAGTCTGTTGTCTGCTGTTTGTGTTCCTTCTATTCCAATTTTCTTCAGGACTTTTATTATGCAGTGTTCCACCTGCATGTATGACACGCACCAGAAGAGGGCACTATAGATGGTTGTGAGCCACCATGTGGTTACTGGGAATTGAACTCAGGACGTCTGGCAGGGTAGCCAGTGCTCTTAACTATGAGCCATCTCTCCCCCCTTCTTCAGGACTTTTATCTCTAAAGGATGTGTGTTGGGAGCTGTGAACCCCCCAGGTCCTGAATTTCTGGTAAACAACTTGTTTTTTTTTTTCTTTCTTTCTTTCTTTCTTTCTTTCTTTCTTTCTTTCTTTCTTTCTTTCTTTCTTCCTTCCTTCCTTCCTTCCTTCCTTCCTTCCTTCCTTTTTTGTTATTACTTAAAAAAATACCAATCCAAATTCCCACTCCTTCCCCTCCTCCCAGTGCCCTCCCTCTCCCTCCACAGACCCTCCCCCACCCCTCCAACCCTAAGGGAGTGCCATGCACCCTGCCCTGTGGAAATTCTTGTAATGCCTGCAGCTGCTCATGAGTCCCAGATGGCAGGGGAGTGGTTTTTGGTGGGTTTGGCTGGGGCGTGGATATCAGTTAAGAATCCCTATATAACCCATGTATTTCTCTGTAAGTTTTTGTGTGTTTCAATCTCCGCCCCTTGCCTGGTTCATGAACTGTACGGTGGCACATAGAGTGCAGACGGGGCGTGGTATGCCGCAGATGCGAAAACTTATTAAAGGTCTTTTGAGCATCTATTAGATGATCCTGTGATTTCTGTCCTTAAGTGTATGTATGTGTTGTTTTGTATTTATTGGTTTCCATATAATGAGATACTTTTGACTTGATATAGTGGATGAGTCTTTTGTTTGCTTTTTCTGAGAAGTTCATATATGCATATAATGTATTTTTATCAAACTCACCCCTTCCCTCCCCTCAAACCCCTCTTACTATCTTTTCCCTCCCAACTCCACGCACTCTAAATTTTTAAATCCAGAGTCCACATGGTGCCTCCTGTATGTATGTGGGGGTAAAACCACATGCCCTTGAATTCAGCTTGCAAGTATTTAATTGAAAATTTTACATCAATGTTCACCGTGTAAACTGATCTGCATTTGCCTTCTTAGTTCTGTCCTTGTTGATTTTTCAAACCATGGTGAGGTTAGCTTCACAGAACAAATTCTGTAGCATTACTTCCTTTTTATTTTATTAACTAGTGTAAGGGGTTTTAGTATTAGCTCTTCTTTAACAGTTTGGTAAAATTCGGCAGCAGATCCATCCAGTTTTGAACTTTCTTTGTTGTATGAGTCTTTTCTAAAATACTGTTTAGATACCATTACTTACTATTGATGCTTAAATTGTTTGTATACTCTTGACTGAAATTTGGTAGATTTAAGGTGTCTAGGAATTTACTGTTTTTTTCCAGACTTCCCATTTTATAGGTTTGCTCAGTATTTCCTAATGGTATTCCTGAGGACTTAATTGGCAAGCTGTTGTAATATCCCCCATTATATGTAATTTTATTAATATGGCATTTTCTTTTGGTTAAATAGGATTTTTGTCAATTTGATCTTCCAAACAAACTAATATTTTGATTGGTTCCATGTACTGTTCAGTCTCCATTTTACTTTTCTGCCTTGACCTTCATTATTCTTTGATGCTTAATGCTTACTAGCCTGGCTTTTACTTCTAAAGCCTTGAAGTGAATTTTTATGCTAGTTATTTGAGATCTCTTTGAATTTTTAATGTATGTACTGATAGCTATAAACTTTACTCTTTGAACAGTCTTTGTTGAATCCCAATGTTCTCTTAAGTTATGCCTTCTAAAATTGAAAAAGTGTCCTCCCTTATTTCTTCAGTGACTCACTTCTCATTCCAGAAAGTATTTTTCAGGCTCCAAGCATTTATGCTGTTTTTGAGATTTCTCATGTCTTAGGGTTACTATTGCTGTGACAAAACACCACAACCAACAGCAGCTCGAGGAGGAAGGGTTTATTTGGCTTACCCTTCACATTACTGTTCATCACAGAAGAAGTCAGAACATGAACCCAAACATAGCAGGAGCTGATGCAGAAGTCATAGAGGAGTGTTGCTTAATGGCTTGCTCCTTATGGCTTGCTCAGCCTGCTATCTTAGAGACACAAGACCACCACCCCAGAGGTGGTTCTGCCCACAATTGGTTCAGCCCTCCATTAATCATTTATTAAGAAAATGTTCTACAGGCTTGTTTACAGCCCAATTGTATGGAAAAAATTTATTTATGGAGGCATTTTCTTGATGCAGGTTCCTTGCCCTTTAATGACTCTAGCTTGTGTCAAATTGGTATAAACCTAGCCAGTATCTCTTGCTATTGATTCTCAAGCGTATTCTGCCTTGATATGATAAAAATACAAGTAATTACTTTGATCATTTTGAATCAGCTGTGACTTGCATTGTGGTATTGTGGCCTAGACTATGATCTATTTTAAAGAAAGATCCATGAAGGGCTAAGAAGAATGAGCTGTTATAGAATACCCTGTAGATATTTGTCAAGTCCATTGGATCTATGGAGTAGTTTAACTCTGAAGCTTACTGACTTTTAGTTTGGATAACATCCAAATACGAGACTGGCATTTGTCATCACACTACAGGCTCTTTATGCCTATTACCATTTGTTTTATGAAAGCAGGTGTTCCAATGTTCAGTTCTTTCCAAGCATCAATAGTTATACTTTGTAGAAGCTAACTCAATTCGAGAAATAACCAGGCTAGCTTAAAGATAAACAATTATATTGTTATTTATTATAAGGGGAAAACTCATGAAACCGGAATGAGAAGTCCAAGCTCAGCAGCAAGAGAACCACAGACAGACAGACAGACAGACAGACAGAGAGAGAGAGAGAGAGAGAGAGAGAGAGAGAGAGAGAGAGAGAGAGAGAGAGAGAGAGAGAGAGAGAGAGAGCGAGAGCCAGCCAGCACTGGGCTATGTTTCTCCTGGTCCCAGAAAGCCATACCCTAACTCGGTCCCACCTCTTAAAGATAATTGGTTAACAAGACTTCCCCATCACATCCCCACTTTTTCTAAACAAGAACAATCCAAACCCAATACCAAACTATACACAACAGGAACAGATAACAAGTATAAAATTACAAATGACATAAACAATATTAAGCAAGGAACACATGACAAATGTTTTAATAAACATTCTATTCCAAAGAGTCTAAGCCTTGCTTTGGAAATAAGCTTGGCTAAATCATAAGAGGAAGGTAACTATGACTATCTAATCTTCAACCCCATCGAAGGCCTGAGAAGGGAGATGATATTACTTGAGCAGGCAGAAAGTGCAATCAAGCAGCTTCCAAAGAGAGCAATATATGATGGAAACAATTGGCTACCTGAGCAATCACCCAGAGTCTCATTTGCAACACTGAAGCAACCAACTTTGGCTAAGGCCTAGTGTAACCGACAGACCATTTTCAGAGGCAGGGAAGTTTTCAGAACCATCTCACCCTGTCTTGGCAAGGCTTGGCAGTCCTTTTCCTTGTGTCCTGCTTATACAGTCCGGATGCCATATACTTTGTCAGTGGTTGAGGCATGGGCAGTTCCTTGCCCAAAGGCCAATTGTGCCAAGAAAAAATGAACTCCAAGTGGAGTGTCTTCAGTACTCAACATTCTCTCGGGAATAGATTAGTGCTGTCAGGAGCAACCATGTCTCATGTCAACAGAACCCTAAATTATTTAAATGCCATGTTTTACCAATCCTTGAAATGGTTGGATTACCTATCTAGGAAGAATATAATCTCTATGTATCTAAAGAACCTAATTAATCAGACTATATGTAAAACATGAACAACTACTGACCTATAATATTTAATACCTATATAATTTAAAGACTAAGACTTCATGACAGAATATTAATCTGTAAACAAATGTGCAGCAAATGAGGACAATGACCTCAAAATGTAAACAATGTATAAGTATCTTGATCAGAGGTAATAATAAAATATAATGCAATATGAAAATATATCCTAAAAGTTGTATCAATATACAAAATGTCCTAAACAGAGGTAGAGACATGCATGTATACAATCTGACAGAATAACTTTGCATGGGAGTACAAATATTATAAACAAATAACAAAATTTGAACTTGTATCAATATACATAAAACTATAACAATATAAATTATCCATAAATAATAGTTCACAAGTAGTCACTCTATTACCCACTATTATGATCTGGGAATGATTGAACCACATTTGTCATGGGACCCTGCAAGAGGCAGCTCAGGAGTTTCCTAATGGTATCAGGTTGCCTTGTCTGTCTTTTGTTGACCTATATTCTATTGGTTCAATGTCGGCCTTTGCCATACCTCCTACATATACCTGAAGGCTGAGTCCTCCTATTCTTGCCATTCCCAGAAGAGATATTATTCCTAGGAATTCCTTGTCTACAATGCCTTCTTAGATGTCCTATTCTACAACAATTAAAACATTTGGCATTTTGATGTCTCCTCATACCATTAGAAATTGCTTCCCCTACCCAAGCTTCAGTACTATAGTCAAGTGTCTTTGACATTCATTGTATGCAAGATCCATTTATTCATTGGTGCTGATCTGACTTTTAAAGGCCTAAGTATCTTTTTGCATCCTAAATTGGCATTCTCAAAAGCCAAAGATTCAATTAGTACATGTCTACCTTCTGGTCTGTTACCCCTATTTGTACAGCCTTAGTTAATCTTTGTAAAAAGTCACTAAAGGGTTCTCTCTGACCCTGTTTAACCCTAATATATGATTCAATTCTCCTTCTTTGTTCCCGAATCCTGTCCCAAGCATTTAAAGCTGCTCTACTACATAGGGACAAGGTGTGTTCATTGGAAAGAGCCCAATCCTGAAGATCAGAGTAAAGTCCCTCACCCAGAATTTGATCTTGGGAAATCTCAAGTCCTTTTGCTTTTCCCTGTTGCTCTAAAATTTTTGCCTCTTCCCTCTAGTAGCACTGCCAAAACAACTACAGCCCATTTTCTAGGACTGCTGAAATTAACTGAATCCAGTGTTGTGGTGTTGCTTTGTTGCTTGAAGCCATGTTTTGACCATTTCCCTAACAAAGGATGAATATATTCCATAAGCTACAATTGCTTGTTTAATTTCCTTTAGATCAGTCCTACGTATTGGCTCTCATGTATATTCTTTGACTACCTTAGGGTGTTTGGTGCCAGATGCTCTTTCTGATGATATCACCAGAAAAGCAGTTATAACTCTGGGTACATTATCCTGGAGTTTGGTATGTACTGATGAGGCAACATTTTGTCTTTGTACCTTTTATCCTTGGTCATCAAATTCAATAAATTCCTCAATCTTTTCAAAATTTTTTTTTACCACTGCCTTTTGTAAAGTCTGGATCTCCTGTCCAGTGTTCTGCTCTAATGCCCTCACTGAGGATTTCAAGGTGTGAAGTCTGTCCAGTAAAGATAAGGTCTCATCCTTGGATATAATTTTTATAGCATGCATATTACCTTCCTGAAGAGACTTTCTATCAAACAGTCACTCTATCATAATCCTTTGACAGAGTCCAATTAATACATTCAACAGTATGAATTCTCTCAGACAATGTCTCAGCACCCTCTGCCATTGACTGGGTTTTGCTCGTCAAATTGGCTGTATCCTTCTCCAGAGTGCTAAATTTCCCTTTTAGTTGATCATTATCAGTCTGTAAAGACTGTTTCATTTCTAAAAGTGCCTCATTCTTGACCCTATTATTAAACCATGTATTTTAAAAAGAAAATATGAAAGACAAAGCTAATTACCAGAATCAAATAGAGGGATGTAGGAGGGAAATCATATAAACCTTGCATAACATCATACATGGTATAAGTAAAAAGGCTATTGAACTCCTGGATGGTTAAATTGTCTGTAATCTTGCCCTTTTAAATTGTAAATTTATAATTTCTATTTTAAATTATAAATGCTACCTGTGGTTAAGTTTGAGCTGGAGTAGGTGCAATAACAATTACCTGCCAGTAGGTGTCACAGCATACTTGTAGCCACATGGCCGGTTTGAATCTGAATTTTAGCGTTAAATGCTAAAAGATATGCTCAGATTTAAAACAGTTATTTGGTGTAAATAACAGACTATGTGCTCTACAGAGGTACCTGATTGGTCAGCGGCCACAAGAGCACAAATACCAAACAGAGACAACCAGGGAAGCCTGTGTCCCACCTGAGCATAGGAAAACTGGACCCAGAAGCCAGCTGAGACATTTAATGAGAAAATATGAAGGACTGCCTCTAGCATCTACTCAGGGCTGCTGCATGGAAATTCTATACCCAAATGAATGGCATGGAGCCTGACAGCAGCTGGCTAGAACCACTGGAGACCTGAGCCCCATGAATTGGGTGCCAACTGTAAAAGCTAACTTAATTTGGGAAGTAACCAGGCTAGCTTAAAGATAAACAATTATATTTTTACTTATTATAAGGGGAAAACTCACGAAACCAGAATGAGAAATCCAAGCTCAGCTGTGTGGCGAGGGAACCACATAGAGAGACAGCACCTGGGCCATGGCTCGTTTTTCTTTGGGTCCCAGGAAGCCACACCCTAACTTGGTCCCACTTATTAAAGATAATTGGTTAACAAGGCTTGCCATCAATACTATTTTTTCTGAGTCAGGGTCTCATGTAGCCCAAGCTGACCTCAAACTCAGTATACAGATGAGGATGACCATGAATTCCTGATCCTTCTGTCTCTACCTCCCAAGTGCTAGGATTAGTCGTGAACCATCACACCTAGTTTGTATGGTGATGAACACTGAACTCAGGCCCTCCTGCATGCTACACAAGCCATTTACCAACTAAGCTACATTTCTACCCCATCTGTTATACATTTTTGATGAATTATTCCATTTATTGATTATAGTTGCCTCCTTTATATTTTCTAATTTTGAAGCTTACTTGTCAGATATCTGAATAGCTAGGTCTGCCAGGTTGTTTCCAGATGCTATTTGATAAATTAACACCATTCTTTGATCCTTATTCTATGAGTGTCTTTGCCAATGAGGTGGATTGCTTGAAGTCAAAACACCATCTTCTTAATCTGGTCTGCAAGTTCCATCTTTTTAATGAAGAAATGAGGCCATTTGCACTCAAATTTTCCTGGTTATTTCTGTTGTTTTCTTCTCCCTTTAGCATTAGAAAATTATTGATTTACTGTGTTGGGGATGATGGATTCATTCCCAGTTCTGCCTTGTGTATTTCTCTCTTGAAATTAAAAATGTAGTTTATCTGGACCTACACATCTTGGTTGGCAGTTACTTTCAAGTTTGAAACAGATTGCTCCTTGCTTTCCTGGTTTTTAGGGTTATTGAGGATAGACCTGATGTTATTCTGATATATATGACTTTTTAGATAAATCATAATTTCTTATAGATTTAATATTGTTTCTTCATTTTGTATATTTGATATTTTGACTACAATATGTTATTAAGAAGTATTCCTCTGGGCCTATCTACTTGAGATTCTAATTATGTCTTGTGTTTGGATGTACATGTCTTTAGATTTGGGGACTTTTCTGCTACTACATTTATGAGTTAGTTTTACTATACCTTTTAGTCTCAGCTCCTTCTTGTGTCCTGTGGATTTTTCGGTTTGCCCTCTTGATTACATTCTAGAGTTCTTGGAATTGTTTTTATACTCATCTCTTAAATTTATATTTTAATATCATATTTCCTTGAGCTTGTTCTCCACTGTATTATTTGATCTCCTTGTACAAGTCTATAAGTAATGTTTTCTATTGGGTTTTTATTGGATTGAGTTTTTCATTTCTAACATTTCTTTTTTAAAAAACATCTCAGATTCCTTGATGAATTTCTCTCCTTATGCTACTGACTTTTTCCATTAGCACTGTGTATTTTCTCACTCATTTTGCTAACTTTTTTATGTTGATGCCTTATATCTACAGGCCCTGGATTGGTTTTCTTAATCTAATTTTGTCTTAGATTTTAATTCCATGTTATGTGTGTTTTGCCTGTACCTGTATGTCTGTGCATCAGTGCATGCCTAGTACACACAGAGATCCGAAGAGGGCTTTGGATCCTATGGAACTGGAGTTACAGATGGTTGTAAGCCATCATGTGGGTGGTTAGGAAACAAATCTAAGTCCTCTGCAAGAGCAAAAAATGCTCTTAACCATTACATTTGTCTAGCAGTCGTTTATTCTCATTATCTAACAATTCTATCTTTTAGATATCAATGATCATTTTTACCAGTAAACTTCTGAAAACTTCATTTCATATTTTACTCATTTCAATTCCTTTGAATTCAACAGTTGAGGATTTATGGTATTTTCAATGAGTTATATTGCTTTAATTTTTCATGTAACGAGTATTTCTATGTCACAATTTGGGTATATTTTGGTTTGAATCTATCTTTCAGCTTTATTTGGGGAATCTTCTTAGTGGGTACCCTTTTCTTGAGTGCTTAATCCCCAGTACTACTCAGAGAGGATAAAAAACTCCTGTGATGGCAATGATACCAAAACATGAAAGATATAAAAATGTTCTTAATTTATTAAACTCATTACATCAACAATGACCATAAAATGAAAACAACATAACTAATGTAGTGTACTATGAAGTTAAAATTATTTAGGCTTTGTCGGCGAGCTCTCTGGCCAGCAAGGAGACCTGATTCTCTACCAGAAGATACATCAGTGGGGTGAGTGAGTGCCTGATCCGCAGCAGCAGCCCAGCAATAGAGCACAGACATTCCTCAACCCCCTATACTTCCTGGTCTTTCTCCAGGGGCCATTCTCCCTGGCTACTGCCTCTCTCTTCCTATTCCATCCCAGTTTACACCCAGAAAACCCCTCCCTGGGGCCATAAAATCCCCCAGCTCAGACTGTTTGGGTACTGGGACCGGGTAGTGAGCACAACCAGGCTGGTCGGAGTTCCTTTGTTTCAATAGCCTTCCTGCAGCAAGTTAGGCCTTTTGTCTGCGAGCTCCCCGGTCAGCAAGGAGAACTGAACCTGTCAAAGAAGATCCATAGGGGAGTAGTAGGAGGAAGAGATGGGCAGGCGCCAATGCAAGAATTCCTCCAACAATTTGAAAAACAACATGAAAGCACCAGAAGCCAGCGAGGAATTGAACACCTTAATCAAGAAGTAGAAAAAATGACTTTATGAAAGTGATAGAGTCCCTTAAACAGGAGGTGAAAAACTCCCTTAAAGAAATGGATGAGAAGGATAAAGAAATGGATGAGAAGGATAACAAAAAGTTTGAAGAATTGGGTAAATCCGTAAATGATACCATAGGAAACCAAGGAAAAACAATCAAACAGATAATGGAAACAGTTCAAGACTTGAAAACTGAAATGGAGACAAGGAAGAAAACACAAACTGAGGGCCGGCTGGATATGGAAAATCTAGCTAAACGAATAGAGACTACAGAAACAAGCATAACCAACAGAATACAAGAGACAGAAGAAAGAATCTCAGATTCTGAAGACACCATATAGAAAATAAACACACTGATAAAAGAAAACAGCAAACCCAACAAATTCTCATCACAAAACATTCAGGAAATCTGGGACACAATAAAAAGACCAAACCTAAGAATAATAGGGGTAGAAGAAGGAGAAGAATTACAGCTCAACGGTCCAGAAAATATATTTACTAAAATTATAGAAGAAAACTTTCCCAACCTAAAGAAAGATATTCCTATGAAGGTTCAAGAAGCATACAGACCATCGAATAGACTGGATTAAAAAAAATCCCCTCGCCATAAAATAATCAAAACATAAAACATACAGAATAAAGGATATTAAGAGCTGCAAAGGAAAAAGTTCAAGTAACTTATAAAGGTAAACCTATCAGACTTACACCTGACTTCTCTATGGAAACTATGAAAGCCAGAAGGTCCTGGATAGATGTTCTGCAGAAACTAAGAGACCATGGATGCAAGCCCAGACTACTATACCCAGCCAAGCTTTCGTTCACTATAAATGGAGAAAACAAGATAATTAAGAATAAAAACAAATTTAAACAATACATAGCCACAAATCCAGCCTTACAGAAAGTAATAGAAGGAAAATCACAAACCAAGGAGTCCATCAATGCCCACAATAACTCAGACATCTAGCGACCCTTCACCAGCACAACTCAAAGAAGGGAAACACAAACTCTACTACCAAAGAAAATGATGACTGGAGTTAACATCCACTGGTCATTAATATCACTTAATATCATTGGACTCAACTCACCTATAAAAAGGCACAGGCTAAGAGACTGGATAAGAAAACAGGATCCAACATTCTGCTGTTTACAAGAAACACACCTCAACCACAAAGACAGACATCTACTCAGAGTAAAGGGTTGGGAAAAGGTTTATCAAGCAAATGGACCTAAGAAACAAGCAGGTGTGGCCATACTAATTTCTAACAAAGTTGACTTCAAACTAAAATCAATCAGAAGAGATGGAGAGGGACATTTTATACTCATAACAGGAACAATCCATCAGAATGAAGTCTCAATCCTGAATAACTATGCCCCTAATATAAAAGAACCTACTTATGTAAAAGAAACATTACTAGAACTCAAGGCAGCCATCAAACCACACACACTAATAGTTGGAGACTTCAACACTCCTCTCTCACCAATGGACAGGTCAATCAGACAGAAACCTAACAGAGAATTGAAAGACTTAATGGAGGTAATGAACCAAATGGATTTACCAGACATCTATAGAACATTCCACCCAAATAGGAAAGAATATACCTTCTTCTCTGCGGCTCATGGAACCTTCTCGAAAATTGACCACATACTCGGTAACAAAGCAAACTTCCACAGATACAAAAAAATTAGTAACCACCTGTGTCTTATTGGATCACCATGCAATAAAGTTAGAATTTAACAATAATTCTACCCCCAGAAAGCCTACAAACTCTTGGAAATTGAACAGTCAACTACTGAACCACCCCTGGGTAAGGGAAGAAATAAAGAAAGAAATTAAAGTCTTCCTTGAATTCAACAAAAATAAAGACACAACATACCCAAACCTATGGGACACTATGAAGGCAGTGCTAAGAGGAAAGTTCATAGCTCCAAGTGCCCACATTTTAAAAACGGAGAAAGCACACATTGGAGACTTAAAAGCACAGCTGAAAGTTCTAGAAAAAAAGAAGCAGACTCACCCAGGAGGAGTAGAAAATTGGAAATAATCAAACTGAGGGCTGAAATCAACAAAATAGAAACATAGAAAACCATCCAAAGAATCAATGAAACAAAGAGCTGGTTCTTTGAGAAAGTCAACAAGATTGACAAACCTTTATCCAAAATAATCAAAAGGCAGAGAGAAAACATGCAAATTAACAAGATCAGAAATGAAAAGGGGGACATAACAAACACAGAGAATCATTAGGTCTTGCTACAATAGCTTATATGCCACAAAGTTGGAAAATGTAAAAGAAATGGACTTGTTTTTAGATAAGTACCACTTACCAAAACTAAATCAAGACCAGTTGAACAATTTAAACAGACCTATAAGTCGTGAGGAAAGAAAAGCTGTCATAAAAAAACCTCCCTGATGGTTTTAATGCATAATTTTATCAGAACTTCCAAGAAGAGCTGATACCTATTCTTAATGTGTTTCACATAATAGAAACTGAAGAGCCATTGCCAAACTCTTTTTACGAAGCTACAATCACCTTGATTCCAAAACCACACAAAGACTCAACCAAGAAAGAGAATTACAGACCAATCTCACTCATGAACATTGATACAAAAATTCTCAATAAAATTCTGGCAAACAGAATCCAAAAATACATTTAAAAAATTATCCATTACGATCAAGTAGGCTTCATCCCAGAGATGCAGGGCTGGTTCAACATACGAAAATCTATCAATGTAATCCATCATATAAATCAACCGAAAGAAAAAACCATATGATCATTTCATTAGATGCGGAAAAATCATTTGACAAAGTTCAACACCCCTTTATGATAAAGGTTTTGGAGAGGTTAGGGATACAAGGGTCATACTTAAATATAATAAAAGCAATATATAGCAAGCCAACAGCTAATATCAAATTAAATGGAGAGAAACTCAAAGCCATTCCACTAAAATCAGGAACAAGACAAGGCTGTCCACTCTCACCATATCTCTTCAACATAGTTCTTGAAGTTCTAGCAATAGCAATAAGACAACACCAGGAGATCAAGGGGATTCAAATGGGAAAGGAAGAAGTCAAACTTTCATTATTTGCAGATGATATGATAGTGTACATTAGTGACCCCCAAACCTCTATCAAAGAACTCCTACAGCTGATAAATAACTTCAGTGAAGTGGCAGGTTACAAGATCAACTAAAAAAAAAATCAGTAGCCCTCCTATACACAAAGGACAGAGAAGCAGAGAGGGAATTCAGAGAAACTTCACCTTTTACAATAGCCACAAATAGCATAAAGTATCTTGGGGTAACTCTAACCAAGGAGGTGAAAGATCTACTTGACAAGAACTTTAAGTCTTTGAAGAAGGAAACTGAAGAGGAAACCAGAAAATGGAAAGACCTCCCATGCTCTTAGATGGGTAGGATCAACATAGTAAAAATGGCAATCCTACCAAAGGCAATCTATAAATTCAACGCAATCCCCATTAAAATCCCAACAAAATTCTTCACAGACCCTGAGAGAATAATCAACTTAATATGGAAAAACAAAAAACCCAGGATAGCCAAAACAATCCTATATAATAAAGGAACTTCTGGAGGCATTACCATCCCTGACCTCAAACTCTACTACAGAGCTACAATAATGAAAACAGCCTGGTACTGGCATAAAAACAGAGAAGTCTACCAATGGAATCGAATAGAAGACCCGAACCCACAAAACCTATGAACACCTGATTTTTGACAAAGGAGCTAAAAGTATACAATGGAAGAAAGAAAGCATCTTCAACAAATGGTGCTGGAAGAAATGGATGTCAACCTGTAGAAGAATGAAAATAGATCCATATCTATCACCATGCACAAAACTTAAGTCCAAATGGATTAAAGATCTCAATATCAATCTGAATACACTGAACCTGATAGAAGAGAAAGTGGGAAAGAGTCTACAACATATTGGCACAGGAGACCATTTCCTACGTATAACCCCAGTAGCACAGACAATAAGGGCAACATTGAATAAATGGGACCTCCTAAAACTGAGAAGCTTCTGTAAAGCAAAGGACACTGTCAATAAGACAAAAAGGCAACCTCCTGATTGGGAGAAGATCTTTACCAACCTCACAACAGACAAAGGTCTGATCTCCAAAATATATAAAGAGCTCAAGAAACTAGACTTTAAAATGCTAATTAACCCAATTAAAAAATGGGGTACTGATCTGAACAGAGAATTCTCAACTGAATAAGTTCAAATGGCCAAAGACACTTAAGGTCATGCTCAACCTCCTTAGCTATCAGGGAAATGCAAATCAAAACAACTTTGAGATACCATCTTACACCTGTCAGAATGGCTAAAATCAAAAACACCAATGATAGTCTTTGATGGAGAGGAGCAAGCTGGGGACATCTCCTTGGACAGCTGGGAACCCCTCTAGAGTCCAATCTCTTGCCTACCTTCAAATGGCTCCCTTAATTAAGATATATACTTCCCTGATTCCATATCCACTCTTCCTCCATCCCAACTGTCCCATTCCCCCAAGCTCTCCCCATCCTCCCCTTCTCACTTCTCTCTTCCCATCTCCCCTTACCCCCATCCCACCCCCACCCCCAAGCTCTCAATTTTTGCCTGGCAATCTTGTATACTTCCAGTATCCAGGAGGATAACTACATGTCCTCATCCGTTGCTGGTGGGAATGGAAACTTGTGCAACCACTTTGGAAATCAGTGTGGCGGTTTCTCAGGAAATTTGGGATCAACCTACCCCAGGATCCATCAATACCACTCCTGGGAATATACCCAAGAGATGCCCTATCATACTACAAAAGCATTTGTTCAACTATGTTCATAGCAGCATTATTTGTAATAGCCAGATCCTGAAAACTACCTAGATGCCCCTCAATGGAAGAATGGATAAAGAAAGTATGGAATATATACACATTAGAGTACTACTCAGTGGTAAAAAACAATGACATCTTGAATTTTGCATGCAAATGGATGGAAATAGAAAACACCATCCTGAGTGAGGGAACCCAGACCCAAAAAGATGAATATGGAATGTACTCACTCATTAGTGGATTCTAGCCATAGAATTGAGCCTATATTTCATGATCCTAGAGAAGCTAGACAGGAAGGTGAACCCAAAGAAAAACATGTAGTTATCCTCCTGGATATTGGAAGTAGACAAGATCGCCAGGCAAAAGTTAGGAGCACGGGGGTGGGGGTGGGATGGGGGAAGGGGATATGGGGAGAGAGAAGGGGAGGAGTGGGGAGAGCGTGGGGGAATGGGATGGTTGAGATGGAGGAAGGGTGGATATGGGAGCAGGGAAGAAGATATCTTAACGAAGGGAACCATTTTAGGGTTGGCAAGAGACTTGGCTCTAGAGGGCTTCCCAGGTGTCCAAGGGATTTCCCCAGCTAGGTCCTTGGGCAGCAGAGGAGAGGGAGCCTGAAATGGCCTTCTCCCATAGCCACACTGATGAATATCTTGTATATCACCATAGAACCTTCATCTGGCGATGGATGGAGATAGAGACAGAGACCCACATTGGAGCACTGGACTGAGCTCCCAAGGTTCAAATAAGGAGCAGAAGGAGGGAGAACATGAGCAAACAAGTCAGGACCACAAGGGGTGCATCCACTCACTGAGACAATGGGACTGATCTAATGGGAGCTCACCAAGGCCAACTGAACTGGGACTTGATGGAGGAGTGTCTATGTGTTACTTTCATTATTAATAAAGAAAACTGCCTTGGCCCTTTAAGAGAACAGAAAATTAGGTAGGCGGAGTAGACAGAACAGAATGCTGGGAAGCAGGAGTGGGGAGACGCTTCAGGCATTCGCCATAGTGAGTCTCCATGCTGCTCCTCTCCGAGATGGACGCAGGTTAAGATCTCTCCTGGTAAGCCACACCTCGTGGTGCTACCCAGATTACTAAATATGGGTTAAAGGAAGATGTGAGAGTTAACCAATAAGAGGCTGAAACTATGGGCCAGGCAGTGTTTTAAAAGAATACAGTTTCCGTGTAATTATTTTGGGTAAAGCTAGCCGGGTGGCAGGACACAGCCCGCCGCTTCACACTACAGATTGGCGCTCCAACGTGGTGACTAAATCCACTCAGGTTTTTAACCTGAGAGGGCTTTAAATAAAGGAGAGAGAGTTTAACACAGCTTTCTGCTGTTTGCCTGGACGTGCCGTAGAGAGATTTTCTGTTTCTGCAATAGCGGCAGAGAAAAAGCTGAGTCATTTTAAAACGCGGCTTCCTGGTGGTGTGCTGCCAGTGCAAATTCTGGCTATAAACCATTTCAGTGGCTTTTATGGACTGGATGTTTGTGTGCCCGCTTGGGATCGGGGAAAAAAAGTACTCTGAGACCATGCCAATGGCTCACTGCTCCCTGCCTGCACCTGGGCAGATGGCGGAATCAGGCTTAGGCGAGCGGGACAGCATTTGCGGATTCCTGCCGCCATAGAGAGAGAGGTGTTTTCAGACTGCACGGTGCTCTGCGCATCAGATTCGGCTGTGACTTGGATTAAAAGAGTTTCTGTGCTGCACGCTCAGTATCAAAATTAAACTGCTGAGTGCAGCTCCAATGTGGACTGCTGTGTACCTGTAACTGTGTGCAGCTCAGGGACACCAAATGACTGAGGCAGTAGCAGCTCTGGCTCTGCTCCGCCATGCTGAATTGTGCTGAGCTCAGACAGGTCTATCGCAATTACCATAATAACAGCGCAGTTAAGGTTTAGACTTGGCTGTAAACAGGCAGTACTGTATTATTTTAAGAAGTGGTTAACCTTTTAAGAAATGCTCCTGGATAGTAAAAAATTACAGATTCATAATAGAAAAGATTCAGACATAGAAGGCCTTTAAATGGCTCACGTAGGCTTAAAAGAGAGAAAAAGAAAATATAGAAAATAAAGTTAATGCCTTAAAAAAAAAGGTTAAAGTCTTTAAAGAGACAGAGTACAGATAGTTATAGATTAAAAGAAGTAAAGTGATAGAGTAAAAATAAGCCAAGTAAAAATGGAAAATTCACAGAGAGTCTGGATTATGTATTTTGTTGTGTTTTCTTTGATTTTTTTGACTGTAAAGGAGCTAAGTACAGAGAGACATTTCATTATATGGGCTGCCAGGCTAGACCAGAATGGACATCTTAATGGTATGACTTCAGGATTTGGATCTAAGAACATGATGCTTTGGAAAAGAGTTTCTTCCTTTGTTTTCACAGAGGACGAGACTCTGTGGATTGCTTCTATCCCAATATGGTATGATAGACCACGCCCTCCTGAAAGGTTGCTGTGAACATCTTCAAAAAATTACTTCACTCAACTGCCAACTGAGAGGAACCTAGCACACAGGTTACACCATAAAAGACCTAAATAACAACGCCCCCATTCAGCAGGAAGCAGTCTGGAGAGAAATAACTGCGCCCACATTCCCAAATATTGTTTATAAATGTTCTTTTACATTTAAAGGGGGATATGATATAGAGATGAATAATTTGCAATGGTATGGATTTTAAGGTCAATTTGTTATAAGTATATGTATTTCTGATCTTGATTAAGCTATTTTGATTGTGTAGTTCATTTTAAAAACTGTAATGTATAATTAGGAAATATAGGTTGTTAATGGATAATCATTGATAATAGTTAAGCCTGTAGTCATGTTAGATTTTCTAGATATGTAGAGATATATTTCAGTTAGATAGACATTCTTCATATCTTTCAAAGACTGCAGAATATGGCATTTAATGTTTTAATAACTTAGGGTTTTTCATGACAATGAGACACGTCTGCTCCTGGCAGCACCAATCTACTTTGAGAGGAAGATGGGCATCGAAGAGGCTACTTATGGAGTTTGTTAGCCATTTGGGCAAGAAACTGCTCTTGCCTGGACTGTTGCATAAACTGGACACAAGGAACCCACAGAAAGAGGACTGCTGAACTTGCCTAAAGGTGAGATGGCCTTTTGGGGTTCCTGATTCATTAAAGAGTCTGCGAGACGTTCTGCAGGACACAGCAGAAAGTGACTGAACTGTCTTTGGAATTTCCTGCTTCATGGAAATGTCTGCTGGGTACTTATGGGCCTGTAGGCTGAAGATGGATGCCCCAACGGTACAGAGGAACTTTGGGTGACTGTCCAGGCAGCCAGTTGTCTCTGTCATTTCTAGAGTTTGAAAGTTGCATATGACTTGTTTACTTAGGTAATATTATATCCTTCTGGAGTCTTTGATGGAGTTGAAGAATAAATAGATAGTTATAGATTTCCTTAGTTATGATAAAAGATAAAATAGATTTAAATATTGTAACTGTAATACTTGCTTGATAACTGTTATATGTAATTTTGCTATGTTAAAGTTGAAGCCTTTCTTTTTTGTTTAAACAGAAAAAGGGGAAGTGATGGAGGAGTGTCTATGTGTTACTTTCATTATTAATAAAGAAAACTGCCTTGGCCCTTTAAGAACAGAAAATTAGGTAGGTGGAGTAGACAGAACAGAATTGTGGGAACAAGGAAGTAGAGTTGGAGAGACGCTTCAGGCATTCGCGATAGGAGTCTCCATGCTGCTCCTCTCCGAGATGGACGCAGGTTAAGATCTCTCCTGGTAAGCCACAACTCGTGGTGTTACCCAGATTACTAAATATGGGTTAAAGCAAGATATGAGAATTAGCCAATAAGAGGCTGAAACTATGGGCCAGGCAGTGTTTTAAAAGAATACAGTTTCCGTGTAATTATTTCGGGTGTAAAGTTAGCCGGCAGCCGGGTGGCAGGACGCAGCCCCGCCGCTTCACACTACAGATAAAAAGGGGAAGTGATGGAGGAGTGTCTATGTGTTACTTTCATTATTAATAAAGAAAACTGCCTTGGCCCTTTAAGAGAACAGAAAATTAGGTAGGCGGAGTAGACAGAACAGAATGCTGGGAAGCAGGAGTTGGGGAGACGCTTCAGGCATTCGCCATAGTGAGTCTCCATGCTGCTCCTCTCCGAGATGGACGCAGGTTAAGATCTCTCCTGGTAAGCCACACCTCGTGGTGCTACCCAGATTACTAAATATGGGTTAAAGGAAGATGTGAGAGTTAACCAATAAGAGGCTGAAACTATGGGCCAGGCAGTGTTTTAAAAGAATACAGTTTCCGTGTAATTATTTTGGGTAAAGCTAGCCGGGTGGCGGGACACAGCCCGCCGCTTCATACTACAGGGACTGATGGAGCATGTGATCAAACCGGACTCTCTGAATGTGGCTGACAAGGAAGGCTGACTGAGAAGCCAAGAACAATGGCACTGGGGTTTTTTTTTTGTTTTTTTAAAGATTTATTTATTTATTATGTATATAACATTCTGCCTCCATGTATGCCCGCCCGCCAGAAGAGGGCACCAGATCTCATTACAGATGGTTGTGAGCCACCATGTGGTTGCTGGGAATTGAACTCAGGACCTTTGGAAGAAAAGGCGGTGCTCTTAACCACTGAGCCATCTCTCCAGCCCGGCACTGGGTTTTGATTCTACTGTATGTACTGGCTTTGTGGGAACCTAGTCTGTTTGGATCCTCACCTTCCTAGACCTGGATGGATGGGGGAGGAACTTGGACTTCCCACAGGGCAGGGAACCCTGACTGCTCCTTGAACTGGAGAGGGATGAGGAGGGGAAGGGAAATGGGAGGAGGTGAGGAGGTGAAAATTTGTAAAATTATATAATTTAATAGAAAAAGAAAATAAGAAAATTAAAATTATTTAGGTTAAATGTAGAAATAGTGAATGGATGAGATAAAGGGAAGGCACAGGAAGAAGAGGTACATTAAATAAATGAAAGCTAAAAAGGGTAGAGAAGATTATTATAATAAAGGGGAAGAGGAGATTATAAAAGGGAAATAAAAAGGCAAATAGAAAAATTCCCCAATATTAAAAAAGGTTTTTTTTTTTTTTTTTTTTTTTTTTGGTTTTTCGAGACAGGGTTTCTCTGCAGCTTTTTTAGAGCCTGTCCTGGAACTAGCTCTTGTAGACCAGGCTGGCCTCGAACTCACAGAGATCCGCCTGCCTCTGCCTCCCGAGTGCTGGGATTAAAGGCGTGCGCCACCACTGCCCTGCGAAGGGGAGATTATAAAAGGGAAATAAAAAGGCAAATAGAAAAATTCCCCAATATTAAAAAAGTTTTTGATCAAAATTGGGTAAATGAATAAAAGGTAGGAAGATAAAAGCTTTAAAACAACAAGATAAAGTCAAGATATGACTCATAATATAGTAGAAAGGAAAAGTGGAGGGACAAACAGGGAGCAGAAGAGAAAGACAGTTTGTCTAATAATCAAAAAGGCTGTAAACAAAATGAGATAAATGCATAATGGGGAATAAAAAGTCAAAACAAGTATTTATTTTCAAAAAGAGGACAAAGTGGGGCTAGAGAGATGACTCAGTGGTTAAGAGCACTGGCTGCTATTCCAGGGGACCCGGGTTCAAATCCCAGCACCAACGTGGCAGCTCACAACTGTCTGTAACTCCAGTTTCAGGGGATCTGAAACCCTCTCAGTGACACACAGGCAGGAGAGACATCAATGCACATTGAAAAATATGTCTTAAAAATGACAAAGTGAAGGGCAGTAAACATAAAGGGGAAATACAAGACATAAAAAAGAATAGAAGGGGTCTATAGCAATGGCTCAGCAGTTAAGAGGGCACCTTGTTGTTAATCATGAGGGCAGGGCAAGAATTTAGATCCCAGTATCATGCCTGGTGTTTCACAAACACTTGCAACTCCAGCTCCAAGGGATGAGACACACTCTTCTGGTCTATAAGGACACGGCAACACACATATTCCTACATTTACATAGACACAGATATACATACATATACGTGCACACACATCAGAACAAAATTTTTAAAAATTGAAGAAAAAAATGTTGGAGAAGCTTCTTTCTGGGACCTTAAAAATTGCAGACCACCCAAGTATATGTAAGTAAGGGGTGGGGATGTTCATGGGACATGGACTCGTGGCTTTCCTTTGGGTTATGTTGGTGCTGGGCCTGAATGACAAACATGTCTGATGTTTGCCAGAGCTATCACCATTTTAATAATTCCCTTTCTTTTTACACCAGGAGCCTCTGCTAGCTACCCTCAGCTTTGTAGTCTGCGGGCTGGGAAGGTTCTCCCACCTTCTTGAGACCCCACAGCTCATACCTCCTGTGGTTAACACTCTAAGTGTATAAGTGCCTTGGGTGTGAGAGAACCTTCCACAGGACTGATGTCTAGACAGGCAGGCCTATCATTTTATTTTCAAAATCCACTAAATATTAGTAACCCATTGCAGGGATGAGGCTGTGGGTGTTAAGTGGTCCAGTTGATATTTAGTTCTTGGAGTTCACTACCAAAGTGAATTAATTCCATGGCAGATAGGTGGCTTCAGAAGCTGTCCCGCTCACTAACATGAGGGTCGGGGCTATTAAGTCCCATATTCACTCTCAATTCATGAGCTTGGCTTCCACATAACCAAGAGCACAGCTAGCTGTCTATGTACACTTATTGCCCAGCCAACCCTCCTGCCAGCCTATACTTAGCATGCCAGTGTGCAGCCTTTCTGTGCCCCACAATTGCCTCCCAGGGATTTCCTTTATCACAGAACTGTGGTGAGCCGAACTGACTTGACTTTTGATTGTTCCCTGTTCTGAGTCCACCCCCCACCACCACCACCACCAGGGTAGCTCAGTTGTAAATGCTAGATTTCCTTTCAAGCCACAACCATTTGCATCAAGGTCTGCTTCCCCATGGATGACTCAGGCCACCAAAGCCACTCTCTGTGCAGTATTTGCAACTTGATTTGTGGCTTGTGAGGGTTGTGAGCTTGTCTGGTGGATAGAACTGACAGCGTGGTTTCATCACGATTACCTTTCTTTTAGATGAGGCTCTGCTTCCCCACCCCATGACAAGCCAGCCACATGGATGAAGCTGTGTTCGGCTTAGCATACGTCTTCTCACATTGTGATTTTTCTCCTCTGTCCTTTCAGACCTGCAAAATGGTTCTGTGGGGGAGCTGGAGAGAGGGCTCATGGGTTAAGAACTCTTGCTCTTTCAGAGGAGCCAAGCTTGGTTCCTTCCACCCACAATGCTTGCCTCATCACTGTCTATAACTCTAGTTCCAGGGGCCCACTGCCCTCTTCTGACCTTTGCAAGCAACTGCATGCACATAGCCGCCATGAAACATGCACATTTGTAATTAAAAATAAAAATACAACATTATTTAAAAATGTGGATCATTGTGTAAATGTACTTTCTAGGGAGCCTGATAAACTGAGTTCAAGCCCCATGCTAGGAGAGAAGCTATCCCCCACAACTTGTCCCCTGACTTCCACACATACACCATACATGTCTCCCCCAACGTACAAATGAATACATGGAAAAAGAAATTAAAGAAAAAAAAATAAAAGATGAAGGTAAGAGGAGGAAGAATAAGGAGCAGAAAAAGATGGAAAGACGAAGAGAATAGGGCAAGAAGAAAGAACTCTGCTGCATGGCTGGATTTGTGTATGTTTTATTTCAGTGCTGGGGATTCACCCCAAGGCCTGCACACGCTACAAAAGACCTCTACCACTGAGCTAAGTCCCCAGCCTTGAGATTTGTCTTTAACATCAAGTCTATTAATTACAAAAGTAATTCCTTCACAAGGCACAAAACATTAAGTAGAACAGAGTATTACAAAGAAACGTTCTCTATATTCCGATACTTGTCAAATTCCCTAGCTAGGAGTGACCACTCTTAGTAGTTATATATTCCATTAATCTGGGGGTGAAATATACAGTTTTATAGACAAATTGAATATATGCATATCGACATATACAGTTTTGAAATTATTCACTTAAGTTTATACCTCTGAGGACTTTTATTCAAAGACATGGTTTCGTGTAGTCTAGGCTGTCCTTGAACACACCATGTAACCCAGGCTGGCCTTCTTGTCTTCATCTTTCAAGTGGGGGAGTTAGTCATGTGCCACTGTCCTATGCTGTTTGAGTTCCTAATGTGACTGGTTTTGTCAGACTTTTACCAAATGGCAAAGGTAAGATAGAGACTGTGCTTTTGTTTCCCAGCCACCCACACCTGAATAATCACACAGAAACTATATTCGTTATAACACTGTTTGGTCACTGGCTCAGGCCTATTCTTACCTAGTCCTTACATCTTAAGTTAACCCATTTCTATTCATCTACTATCGCCACAAGGCTGTGGATTCTCAGTAAGATTCTGGTGTCTTTCTCCTTCAGCAGCTACATGGCATCTACCCAACTCTGCCTTCTTTTTCCCTTCATTTGTTTTCCCGCCTAGCTCTATTCTGCCCCGCCATAGGCCAAAGCAGCTTCTTTATTAACCAAATGGTAATAAAACACATTCACAACGTACAGAGGGGAATCCCACATCGGTAGTAGAGAACACAATAGGAGAAATACTCAGAAAACTGCAAATTCATCTTTGAAAAGCAACACAAAATTTGACACATAATAAACATTCAATAAATATGTGTTAAGTAATGAAAAAGAATGAAGAGCTGGAGGAAGGTGGGGCAAACTACAAAAATAATTCTCAGGACAACTGTGGTCTCCTTACTGAGCATTATCATCTTCCAAGACAGCTGGGACTGATGTACAATACTAGCTAAGGACAAGCGTAATCTCTTCCAGAAGCTCGTTGCCTTTGGCATACACATAGAGTTTAGAGGCAGAGATGCACCACCTCTGGAATAGCCAGGAAATCTAGAAGTTCAGAGCCTCAAGAACTATAAAGAGGGCAGCAAGTGGGAAAAAATGCCTACGAAGTTAAAGTCAGAAACCTGAGGTTCCAGGAATCCAAAGTGACTTTATCATGATCACAGAATGAATTAAACAGCTTCCAGGGTCCCCCTGCCTCATCCTCCCGTCTTTGGGGCCACAAAATCCCACAGCTCAGCCTGTTTGGGCTCTGGGGACCTGGAATTGAGTGCACCCAGGCCGGTGGGAGGTCCCCTCCTTCATTTGACTGCCCGGAGCAAGGTAGGCCTTTGTCCGAGAGCTGCTTGGCCTGCAAGGGGACCTGAAAATCTGCAGGAGGATCCATCGTTCTTTGGGGTGAGTGAGGAGTGAGTGCCCGAACCGCGGCAGCTGCCCGGTGAGGGACCACCGACTCTCCACAACTCCCCCTGCCACCAGCACACTTCCTGCTCTTCCTGCAGGGGTTATTCTCCCCGGATACTGCCTCTCTCTTCCTGTCCCTTCCCAGCTTGCACCCAGAATCCTCCCCCCCTCCCCCTGCCTCATCCTCCCGTCTTTGGGGCCACAAAATCCCACAGCTCAGCCTGTTTGGGCTCTGGGGACCTGGAATTGAGTGCTCCCAGGCCGGTGGGAGGTCCCCTCCTTCATTTGACTGCCCGGAGCAAGGTAGGCCTTTGTCTGAGAGCTGCTTGGCCTGCAAGGGGACCTGAAAATCTGCAGGAGGATCCATCGTTCTTTGGGGTGAGTGAGGAGTGAGTGCCCGAACCGCGGCAGCTGCCCGGAGAGGGACCACCGACTCTCCACAACCCCCCCTGCCACCAGCACACTTCCTGCTCTTCCTGCAGGGGTTATTCTCCCCGGATACTGCCTCTCTCTTCCTGTCCCTTCCCAGCTTGCACCCAGAATCCTCCCCCCCCTCCCCCTGCCTCATCCTCCCGTCTTTGGGGCCACAAAATCCCACAGCTCAGCCTGTTTGGGCTCTGGGGACCTGGAATTGAGTGCACCCAGGCCGGTGGGAGGTCCCCTCCTTCATTTGACTGCCCGGAGCAAGGTAGGCCTTTGTCTGAGAGCTGCTTGGCCTGCAAGGGGACCTGAAAATCTGCAGGAGGATCCATCGTTCTTTGGGGTGAGTGAGGAGTGAGTGCCCGAACCGCGGCAGCTGCCCGGAGAGGGACCACCGACTCTCCACAACCCCCCCTGCCACCAGCACACTTCCTGCTCTTCCTGCAGGGGTTATTCTCCCCGGATACCGCCTCTCTCTTCCTGTCCCTTCCCAGCTTGCACCCAGAATCCTCCCCCCCTCCCCCTGCCTCATCCTCCCGTCTTTGGGGCCACAAAATCCCACAGCTCAGCCTGTTTGGGCTCTGGGGACCTGGAATTGAGTGCTCCCAGGCCGGTGGGAGGTCCCCTCCTTCATTTGACTGCCCGGAGCAAGGTAGGCCTTTGTCTGAGAGCTGCTTGGCCTGCAAGGGGACCTGAAAATCTGTAGGAGGATCCATCGTTCTTTGGGGTGAGTGAGGAGTGAGTGCCCGAACCGCGGCAGCTGCCCGGAGAGGGACCACCGACTCTCCACAACCCCCCCTGCCACCAGCACACTTCCTGCTCTTCCTGCAGGGGTTATTCTCCCCGGATACTGCCTCTCTCTTCCTGTCCCTTCCCAGCTTGCACCCAGAATCCTCCCCCCCTCCCCCTGCCTCATCCTCCCGTCTTTGGGGCCACAAAATCCCACAGCTCAGCCTGTTTGGGCTCTGGGGACCTGGAATTGAGTGCACCCAGGCCGGTGGGAGGTCCCCTCCTTCATTTGACTGCCCGGAGCAAGGTAGGCCTTTGTCTGAGAGCTGCTTGGCCTGCAAGGGGACCAGAAAATCTGCAGGAGGATCCATCGTTCTTTGGGGTGAGTGAGGAGTGAGTGCCCGAACCGCGGCAGCTGCCCGGAGAGGGACCACCGACTCTCCACAACCCCCCCTGCCACCAGCACACTTCCTGCTCTTCCTGCAGGGGTTATTCTCCCCGGATACCGTCTCTCTCTCCCTGTCCCTTCCCAGCTTGCACCCAGAATCCTCCCCCCCTCCCCCTGCCTCATCCTCCCGTCTTTGGGGCCACAAAATCCCACAGCTCAGCCTGTTTGGGCTCTGGGGACCTGGAATTGAGTGCACCCAGGCCGGTGGGAGGTCCCCTCCTTCATTTGACTGCCCGGAGCAAGGTAGGCCTTTGTCTGAGAGCTGCTTGGCCTGCAAGGGGACCTGAAAATCTGCAGGAGGATCCATCGTTCTTTGGGGTGAGTGAGGAGTGAGTGCCCGAACCGTGGCAGCTGCCCGGAGAGGGACCACCGACTCTCCACAACCCCCCCTGCCACCAGCACACTTCCTGCTCTTCCTGCAGGGGTTATTCTCCCCGGATACCGCCTCTCTCTCCCTGTCCCTTCCCAGCTTGCACCCAGAATCCTCCCCCCCTCCCCCTGCCTCATCCTCCCGTCTTTGGGGCCACAAAATCCCACAGCTCAGCCTGTTTGGGCTCTGGGGACCTGGAATTGAGTGCACCCAGGCCGGTGGGAGGTCCCCTCCTTCATTTGACTGCCCGGAGCAAGGTAGGCCTTTGTCCGAGAGCTGCTTGGCCTGCAAGGGGACCTGAAAATCTGCAGGAGGATCCATCGTTCTTTGGGGTGAGTGAGGAGTGAGTGCCCGAACCGCGGCAGCTGCCCGGTGAGGGACCACCGACTCTCCACAACTCCCCCTGCCACCAGCACACTTCCTGCTCTTCCTGCAGGGGTTATTCTCCCCGGATACTGCCTCTCTCTTCCTGTCCCTTCCCAGCTTGCACCCAGAATCCTCCCCCCCTCCCCCTGCCTCATCCTCCCGTCTTTGGGGCCACAAAATCCCACAGCTCAGCCTGTTTGGGCTCTGGGGACCTGGAATTGAGTGCTCCCAGGCCGGTGGGAGGTCCCCTCCTTCATTTGACTGCCCGGAGCAAGGTAGGCCTTTGTCTGAGAGCTGCTTGGCCTGCAAGGGGACCTGAAATCTGCAGGAGGATCCATCGTTCTTTGGGGAAGAGATGGGCAGGCGCCAATGCAGGAGCTCCTCCAACAACATGAAAGGCAACATGACATCACCACAAGCCAGACATCCCGAAACAACAAGAATTGAACACCCTACCCCAGAAGATATAGAAGAAACCGACATTAAACAGTACTTTATAAAAATAATAGAGGACCTTAAACAGGAGGTAAAAAACTGCCATAAAGAAATGGAGATGACAAACAAAAAGGTAGACGAAATAAATAAATCTCTCAAAGATACCCAAGAAAAACAAGAAAAACAAGAAAAAGCAATCAACAGGTAAGGGAAACAGTACAAGACCTGATAAATGAAATGGAGGTATTGAAGAAAACACAATCTGAGGGACGACTGGAAATGGAAACTCTGAGTAAACGAACAGAAACTTCAGAGACAAGTATTTCCAACCGAATACAAGAGATGGAAGAAAGAATCTCGGACTCTGAAGATACTATAGAAGAAATAAACTCACAGATTAAAGAACTAAACAAATCTAACAAATTCTTAACACAAAACATTCAGGAAATCTGGGACACCATGAAAAGACCAAACCTAAGAATAATTGGGGTAGAAGAAGGAGAAGAATTACAACTCAAAGGCCCAGAAAACATATTCAACAAAATTATAGAAGAAAACTTCCCCAACCTAAAGAAGGATGTTCCTATGAAGGTACAAGAAGCCTACAGAACACCAAATAGACTGGATCAAAAGAAAGCATCCCCACGCCATATAATAATCAAAACACAAAACATACAGAATAAAGAACAGATATTAAGAGCTGCAAAGGAAAAAGGTCAAGTAACATATAAAGGGAAACCTATCAGAATTACACCTGATTTCTCAATGGAAACCATGAAAGCCAGAAGAGCTTGGATAGATGTGCTACAGACACTTAGGGAACATGGATGCAAGCCTAGACTATTATACCCAGCAAAGCTTGCATTCACCATTGATGGAGAAAACAAGATATTCCAGGACAAAAACAGATTTAAACAATACGCAGCCACAAATCCAGCCTTGCAGAAAGTAATAGAAGGAAAATCACAAACCAAGGAGTCCAACAACGCCGACAATAACTCAGGCATCTAGCGACCCTTCACCAGCACAACTAGAAGAAGGGAAACACACAAACTCTACTACTAAAAATGACTGAAGTTAACAACCACTGGTCATTAATATCACTTAATATCAATGGACTCAATTCACCTATAAAAAGGCACAGGCTAAGAGACTGGATACGAAAACAGAATCCAACATTTTGCTGTTTACAAGAAACACACCTCAACCACAAAGACAGGCACCTACTCAGAGTTAAGGGTTGGGAAAAGGTTTATCAAGCAAATGGCCCTAAGAAACAAGCGGGTGTGGCCATACTAATTTCCAACAAAGTTGACTTCAAACTAAAATCAATCAGAAGAGATGGAAAGGGACACTTATACTCATAACAGGAAAAATCCTTCAGAATGAAGTCTCAATCCTGAATATCTATGCCCCTAATATAAAAGCTCCCACTTATGTAAAAGAAACACTTCTAGAACTCAAGGCAGCCATCAAACCACACACACTAATAGTTGGAGACTTCAACACTCCTCTCTCACCAATGGACAGGTCAATCAGACAGAAACCTAACAGAGAATTGAAAGACTTAATGGAGGTAATGAACCAAATGGACTTAACAGACATCTATAGAACATTCCACCCAAATAGGAAAGAATATACCTTCTTCTCTGCGGCTCATGGAACCTTTTCGAAAATTGACCATATACTTGGTAACAAAGCAAACTTCCACAGTTACAAAAAAATATTAGTAACCACCTGTGTCTTATCGGATCACCATGGATTAAAATTAGAATTCAACAACAATGCTACCCCCAGAAGGCCCACAAACTCATGGAAACTGAACAGTCAACTACTGACCCACACCTGGGTCAAGGAAGAAATAAAGAAAGAAATTAAAGTCTTTCTTGAATTTAATGAAAACAAAGACACAACATACTCAAACCTATGGGACACAATGAAAGCAGTGCTAAGAGGAAAGTTCATAGCACTAAGTGCCCACTTAAAACGGAGAAAGCACTCATTGGTGACTTAACAGCACACCTGAAAGCTCTGGAAAAAAAAGAAGCAGACTCACCTAGGAGAAGTAGAAGACTGGAAATAATCAAACTGAGGGCAGAAATCAACAAAATAGAAACACAGAAAACAATCCAAAGAATCAATGAAACAAGAAGCTGGTTCTTGGAGAAAATCAACAAGATTGACAAACCCTTAGCCAATCTAATCAAACGGCAGAGGGAGAACACGCAAATTAACAAGATCAGAAATGAAAAGGGGGACATAACCACAGACACAGAGGAAATTCAGAAAATCATTAGATCTTACTACAAAAGCCTGTATGCCACAAAATTGGAAAATGTAAAAGAAATGGACAGATTTTTAGATAATACCATATACCAAAGTTAAACCAGGACCAGGTAAATGCTCTAAATCGTCCTGTTAGTCGCGAAGAATTAGAAACTGTTATCAGAAACCTCCCTACCAAAAAGAGCCCAGGACCAGATGGTTTCAATGCGGAATTCTACCAGAACTTCCAAGAAGACCTAATACCTATACTCCTTAAGGTATTTCATAATATAGAAACACAAGAGTCACTGCCAAATTCCTTCTATGAAGCTACAGTTACCCTGATACCTAAACCACACAAAGACTCAACCAAGAAAGAGAATTACAGGCCAATCTCACTCATGAACATGGACGCAAAAATTCTCAATAAAATACTGGCAAACCGAATCCAAGAACACATTAGAAAAATTATCCATTACGATCAAGTAGGCTTCATCCCAGAGATGCAGGGCTGGTTCAACATACGAAAATCTATTAATGTAATCCATCATATAAACAAACTGAAGGAAAAAAACCATATGGTCATCTCATTAGATGCTGAAAAAGCATTTGACAAAATTCAGCACCCTTTTATGATAAAGGTCTTGGAGAGATTAGGGATACAAGGGTCATTCCTAAATATAATAAAAGCTATTTACAGCAAACCGACAGCTAACATCAAATTAAACGGAGAGAAACTCAAGGCTATCCCACTAAATTCAGGAACACGACAAGGCTGTCCACTCTCTCCTTATCTCTTCAATATAGTGCTTGAAGTTCTAGCAATAGCAATAAGACAACATAAGGGAATCAAGGGGATCCAATTTGGAAGGAAGAAGTTAAACTTTCATTATTTGCAGATGATATGATAGTATACATAAGCGACCCCAAAAACTCCACCAAAGAACTCCTACAGCTGATAAACTCCTTCAGCAACGTGGCAGGATACAAGATCAACTCCAAAAAATCAGTCGCCCTCCTATACACAAAGGATAAGGAAGCAGAGAGGGAAATCAGAGAAGTATCACCTTTCACAATAGCCACAAATAGCATAAGATATCTGGGAGTATCGCTAACCAAGGAAGTGAAGGATTTATATGACAAGAACTTTAAGTCTTTGAAGAAAGAAATTGAAGAGGATACCAGAAAATGGAAGGATCTCCCCTGCTCGTGGATTGGGAGGATCAACATAGTAAAAATGGCAATTCTACCAAAAGCAATCTATAGATTCAATGCAATCCCAATCAAGGTCCCATTAAAATTCTTCACAGAGATTGAGAAGACAATAATCAACTTTATATGGAAAAACAAGAAACCCAGGATAGCCAAAAAAATCTTATACAATAAAGGTACTTCTGGAGGCATTACCATCCCTGACTTCAAACTCTATTACAGAGCTACAGTATTGAAAACGGCTTGGTATTGGCATAAGAACAGAGAAGTTGACCAATGGAATCGTATAGAAGACCCGGATCTTAAACCACAAACCTATGAACACCTGATTTTTGATAAAGGAGCCAAAAGTACACAATGGAAAAAAGAGGGCATCTTCAACAAATGGTGCTGGCATAACTGGATGTCAACCTGTAGAAGAATGAAAGTAGATCCATATCTATCACCATGCACAAAACTCAAGTCCAAATGGATTAAAGACCTCAATATAATTTGAACACATTGAGATTGATAGAGGAGAAAGTGGGAAGTACTCTACAACAAATGGGCACAGGGAACCGTTTCCTATGCATAACCCCAGCTGCACAGACTTTAAGGGCAACATTGAATAAATGGGACCTCCTGAAGTTGAGCAGCTTCTGTAAAGCAAAGGACATTGTCACTAAGACACAAAGGCAGCCTACTGACTGGGAAAAGATCTTCACCAACCCTGCAACTGACAAAGGTCTGATCTCTAAAATATATAAGGAACTCAAGAGACTAGACGGTAAAATGCCAATTAACCCAATTAAAAAATGGGGGCGATGAACTGAACAGAGAATTCTCAACAGAAGAAGTTCGAATGGCCAAAAGACACTTAAGGTCATGCTCAACCTCCCTAGCTATCAGGGAAATGCAAATCAAAACAACTTTGAGATATCATCTCACACCTGTCAGATTGGCTAAAATCCAAACACCAATAATAACCTTTGCTGGAGAGGTTGTGGGGTAAGGGGCACACTCATCCATTGCTGGTGGGAATGCAAACTTGTGCAACCACTTTGGAAAGCAGTGTGGCGGTTTCTCAGGAAATTCGGGATCAACCTACCCCAGGACCCAGCAATTCCACTATTGGGAATCTACCCAAGAGATGCCCAATCATACAACAAAAGCATATGCTCATCTATGTTCATAGCAGCATTATTTGTAATAGCCAGATCCTGGAGACAGCCTAGATGCCCTTCAGTGGAAGAATGGATGAAGAAACTGTGGAATATATACATGCTAGAATACTACTCAGCGGTAAAAAACAATGACATCTTGAATTTTGCAGGCAAATGGATGGAAATAGAAAACACTATTCTGAGTGAGGTAACCCAGACCCATAAAGATGAACATGGGATGTACTCACTCATATTCGGTTTCTAGCCATGATTATAGGACATCGAGCCTATAAGTTTGGGATCCTTGAGAAGATAATAAGAAGGTGAACTCCCAAAAAAGATATAGTAATCCTCCTGGATATTGGAAGTAGACACGATCCCCAGGCAAAATTGGGAACTTGAGGGTTGGGCAAGACTGGGCCAAGGGAAGATGGGGAGAGAAAAGTGTGAAGGGGAGAGCGGGGGGAGCTCGGAGGAATGGGGTGCTTGGGATATAGGAAGGGTGGATATGAGAGCAGTGAAGCATATATCTGAATTTAAGGAGCTACCTGAGGGTTGTCAAGAGACTTGACCCTAGAGGGGTTCCCAGGTTTCCAGGGAGACGCCCCCAGTTAGTTCCTTGGGCAGCTGAGGAGAGGGAGCCTGAAAGGCCAGTTCCTATAGCCATACTGATGAATTTCTTGCATATCACCATAGAACCTCCACCTGACGATAGATGAAGAAAATGACAGAGCCCCACCTTGGAGCACCGGACTGAGCTCCCAAGGTCCTGATGAGGAGCAGAAGGAGAGAGAACATGAGAAAGAAAGTCAGGACCGTGAGGGAACCTCCAGCTGGCGACAGATGGGGAAGGTGACTGAGCCCCACATTGGAGCACTGGACTGAGCTCCCAAAGGTCCCGATGAGGAGCAGAAGGAGCGAGAACATGAGGGAGAAAGTCAGGAACGAGAGGGGTGCGTTCACTCATGGAGACGGTGGGACAGAACTAATGGGAGATCACCAACTCCAGTTGGAATGGGACTGATGGATCATGCGACCAAACCCGTCTCTCTGAGTGTGGCCAACAGCGGGGGCTGACTGAGAAGCAAAGGAAAATGGCTCTGGGCTCTGATTTTTCTTCATGGACGGGCTCTGTGGGAGCCTTCTCAGCTTGGTCGATCACCTTCCTGGACCTGGGGGGAGTTGGGAGGACCTTGGTCTTAGCATAGAGTGGGGAACCCTGATGGCTCCTTGGCCTTGAGAGGCAGGGAGGGGAGGTATGGGTGGAGGGGAGGGGAGGGAAGGGGGAGAAGGAGGGGAGAGAAAGGGGAGAAGGAGGGGAGGGAGGGGGGAGGAGGAGGGAAAAAAAAAAACAAAAAAAAAAAAAAAAAGAAAGAATATTAAGAGCTGCAAAGGAAAAGGGTCAAGTAAATTATAAAGGTAAACCTATCAGACTAATACCTGACTTCTCTATGGAAACCATGAAGGCCAGAAGGTCCTGGATAGATGTTATGCAGAAACTAACAGACCATGGACGCAAGCCCAGATTACTTACCCAGCCAAGCTTTCGTTCACTATAAATGGAGAAAACAAAATATTCCAAGATAAAAACAAATTTAAACAATATGTAGCCACAAATCCAGTCTTACAGACAGTAATAGAAGGAAATTCACAAACCAAGAAGTCCATCATTGCCCAAAATAACTCAGACATCTAGCGACCCTTCACCAGCACATCTCAAAGAAAGGAAAACACAATCTCTACTACCAAATAAAAAATGACAACCAGAGTTAAAACCAGTGGTCATTAATATCACTTAATATCAATGGACTCAATTCACCTATAAAAAGGCACAGGCTAAGAGACTGGATACGAAAACAGGATCCAACATTCTGCTGTTTACAAGAAACACACCTCAACCACAAAGACAGACACCTACTCAGAGTAAAGGGTTGGGAAAAGGTTTATCAAGCAAATGGACCTAAGAAACAAGCCGGTGTGGCCATACTAATTTCCAACAAAGTTGACTTCAAACTAAAATCAATCAGAAGAGATGGAAAGAGACACTTATATTCATAACAGGAAAACCCTTCAAAATGAAGTCTCAATCCTGAATATCTATGACCCTAATATAAAAGCTCCCACTTATGTAAAAGAAACATTACTGGAACTCAAGGCAGCCATCAAACCCACACTAATAGTTGGAGACTTCAACATTCCTCTCTCACCAATGGACAGGTCAATCAGACAGAAACCTAACAGAGAATTGAAAGACTTAATAGAGGTAATGAACCAAATGGACTTAACAGACATCTATAGAACATTCCACCCAAATAGGAAAGAATATACCTTCTTCTCTGCGGCTCATGGAACCTTTTCGAAAATTGACCATATACTTGGTAACAAAGCAAACTTCCACAGTTACAAAAAAATATTAGTAACCACCTGTGTCTTATCGGATCACCATGGATTAAAATTAGAAATCAATAACAATTCTACCCCAGAAACCCCACAAACTCATGGAAACTGAACAGTCAGCTACTGAACCACACCTGGGTCAAGGAAGAAATAAAGAAAGAAATCAAAGTCTTTCTTGAATTTAATGAAAACAAAGACACAACATACTCAAACCTATGGGACACAATGAAAGCAGTGCTAAGAGGAAAGTTCATAGCGCTAAGTGCCCACTTAAAGAAAACAGAGAAAGCGCTCATTGGTGACTTAACAGCACACCTGAAAGCTCTGGAAAAAAGAAGAAGCAGACTCACCTAGGAGAAGTAGAAGACTGGAAATAATCAAACTGAGGGCAGAAATCAACAAAATAGAAACACAGAAAACAATCCAAAGAATCAATGAAACAAGAAGCTGGTTCTTGGAGAAAATCAACAAGATTGACAAACCCTTAGCCAAACTAATCAAACGGCAGAGGGAGAACACGCAAATTAATAAGATCAAAAATGAAAAAGGGGACATAACAATAGACACAGAGGAAATTCAGAGAATCATTAGATCTTACTACAAAAGCCTGTATGCCACAAAAATGGAAAGTGTTAAAGAAATGGACAGTTTTTTAGATAAATACCATATACCAAAGTTAAACCAGGACCAGGTAAATGCTCTAAATAGTCCTGTTAGTAGCGAAGAATTAGAAACTGTTATCAAAAACCTCCCTACCAAAAAGAGCCCAGGACCAGATGGTTTCAATGCAGAATTCTACCAGAACTTCCAAGAAGACCTAATACCTATACTCCTTAAGGTATTTCATAATATAGAAACAGAAGAGTCACTGCCAAATTCCTTCTATGAAGCTACAGTTACCCTGATACCTAAACCACACAAAGACTCAAGCAAGAAAGAGAATTACAGGCCAATCTCACTCATGAACATTGACGCAAAAATTCTCAATAAAATACTGGCAAACCGAATCCAAGAACACATTAGAAAAATTATCCACTATGATCAAGTAGGCTTCATGCCAGAGATGCAGGGCTAGTTCAACATACGAAAATCTATCAATGTAATCCATCATATAAATAAACTGAAGGAAAAAAACCATGTGGTCATCTCATTAGATGCTGAAAAAGCATTTGACAAAATTCAGCACCCTTTTATGATAAAGGTCTTGGAGAGATTAGGGATGCAAGGGTCATTCCTAAATATAATAAAGGCTATTTACAGCAAGCCAACAGCTAACATCAAATTAAATGGAGAGAAACTCAAGGCCATCCCACTAAATTCAGGAACACGACAAGGCTATCCACTCTCTCCTTATCTCTTCAACATAGTGCTTGAAGTTCTAGCAATAGCAATAAGACAACATAAGGGAATCAAGGGGATTCGATTTGGAAAGGAAGAAGTTAAACTTTCATTATTTGCAGATGATATGATAATGTACATAAGCGACCCCAAAAACTCCACCAAAGAACTCCTACAGCTGATAAACTCCTTCAGTAACGTGGCAGGATACAAGATCAACTCCAAAAAATCAGTTGCCCTCCTATACACAAAGGATAAGGAAGCAGAGAGAGAAATCAGAGAAGTATCACCTTTCACAATAGCCACAAATAGCATAAGATATCTTGGAGTAACTCTAACCAAGGAAGTGAAGGATTTATTTGACAAGAACTTTAAGTCTTTGAAGAAAGAAATTGAAGAGGATACCAGAAAATGGAAGGATCTCCCTTGCTCTTGGATTGGGAGGATCAACATAGTAAAAATGGCAATTCTACCAAAAGCAATCTATAGATTCAATGCAATCCCCATCAAGGTCCCATCAAAATTCTTCACAGATCTTGAGAGGACAATAATCAACTTTATATGGAAAAACAAGAAACCCAGGATAGCCAAAACATTCTTATACAATAAAGGAACTTCTGGAGGCATTACCATCCCTGACTTCAAACTCTATTACAGAGCTACAGTATGGAAAACAGCTTGGTATTGGCATAAAAACAGAGAAGTTGACCAATGGAATCGTATAGAAGACCCGGATCTTAAACCACAAACCTATGAACACCTGATTTTTGATAAAGGAGCCAAAAGTATACAATGAAAAAGAGGGCATCTTCAACAAAAGGTGCTGACATAACTGGATGTCAACCTGTAGAAGAATGAAAGTAGATCCATACCTATCACCATGCACAAAACTCAAGTCCAAATGGATTAAAGACCTCAATATTAATCTGAACACACTGAGCTTGATAGAGGAGAAAGTGGGAAGTACTCTACAACATATGGGTACAGGAGACCATTTCCTACTTAAAACCCCAGCAGCACAGACATTAAGGTCAGCATTGAATAAATGGGACCTCCTGAAGCTGAGCAGCTTCTGTAAAGCAAAGGACACTGTCACTAAGACACAAAGGCAGACTACTGACTGGGAAAAGATCTTCACCAACCCTGCAACTGACAAAAGTCTGATCTCTAAAATATATAAGGAACTCAAGAGACTAGACTTTAAAATGCTAATTAACCCAATTAAAAAATGGGGCGCTGAACTAAACAGAGAATTCTCAACAGAAGAAGTTCAAATGGCCAAAAGACACTTAAGGTCATGCTCAACCTCCTTAGCTATCAGGGAAATGCAAATCAAAACAACTTTGAGATACCATCTTATACCTGTCAGATTGGCTAAAATCAAAAACACCAATGATAACCTTTGCTGGAGAGGTTGTGGGGTTAGGGGTACACTCATCCATTGCTGGTGGGAATGCACACTTGTGCAACCACTTTGGAAAGCAGTGTGGAGGTTTCTCAGGAAATTCAGGATCAATCTACCCCAGGACCCAGTAATTCCACTCTTGGGAATTTACCCAAGAGATGCCCAATCATACTACAAAAGCATTTGCTCAACTATGTTCATAGCAGCATTATTTGTAATAGCCAGATCCTGGAAACAACCTAGATGCCCTTAAGTGGAAGAATGGATGAAAAACTGTGGAATATATACATGTTAAAATACTACTCAGCGGTAGAAAACAATGACATCTTGAATTTTGCATGCAAATGGATGGAAATAGAAAACACTATTCTGAGTGAGGTAACCCAGACCCAAAAAGATGAACATGGGATGTACTCACTCATAATCAGTTTCTAGCCATAATTAAAGGACATTGAGCCTGTAATCGGGATCCTTGAGAAGATAATAAGAAGGTGAACCCAAAGAAAAACATATAGTAATCCTCCTGGATATTGGAAGTAGACACGATCGCCAGGCAAAAATTGGGAACTTGAGGGTCGGGCGAGATGGGGCCAAGGGAAGATGGGGAGAGAAAAGTGTGAAGGGGAGAATGGGGGCGCTCAGAGGAATGGGATGCTTGGGATACAGGAAGGGTGGATATGGGAGCAGGGAAGCATATATCTTAATTTAGGGAGCCATCTGAGGGTTGTCAAGAGACTTGACTCTAGAGGGGTTCCCCGGTTTCCAGGGAGACGCCCCCATCTAGTTCCTTGGGCAGCTGAGGAGTGGGAGCCTGAAAAGGCCAGTTCCTATAGCCATACTGATGAATTTCTTGCATATCACCATAGAACCTCCACCTGGCGATAGATGAAGAAAATGACTGAGCCCCACATTGGAGCACCGGACTGAGCTCCCAAGGATGAGGAGCAGAAGGAGGGAGAACATGAGAAAGGAAGTCAGGACCGTGAGGGGTGCGTTCACCCATGGAGACGGTGGGACAGAACTAATGGGAGATCACCAACTCCAGTTGGAATGGGACTGATGGAACATGAGACCAAACCGGACTCTCTGAATGTGGCTGACGGTGGAGGCTGACTGAGAAGCCAAGGACAAAGGCGCTGAGCTTTGATTCTTCTGCATGGACAGGCTCTGTGGGAGCCCTCTCAGCTTGGTTGATCACCTTCCTGGACCTGGGGGGAGTTGGGAGGACCTTGGTCTTAACATAGAGTAGGGAACCCTGATGGCTCCTTGGCCTGGAGAGGGATGGGGGGGTATGGGTGGAGGGGACGGGAGGGAAGTGGGAGGAGGGGAGGAGATGAAAATTTTTAAATATAAAAAAAATAAACCATATAAAAAGATAGGTAACTATCAGCCCAATTGGTACCCTTTGAACATCCTGTTACAGTGGGTCACCAAAGGCAACAGGATAGAATTCCCCAGCTCTGAAGAACAGTCCATACAAGCTGATGCAAGTTCAATTCCTTTCCGTGTTGAGTCACCATACAAAGCAATTTTCTGTCACTGTTTCTCTGGTCTGGTTTTTGGTTTGGTTTGGTTTGGGGTTTTTTGGTTTTTGTTTGGTTGGTTGGTTTTGGTTTTTATCTTTACTCAAAGTGGTTTGACTTTCAGTTTTTGAATAGAATCGCACTATTGTAGCCCAAACTAGACTCAAATTCAAGATGCCCCTGTCTCAGCCTTTCCAAGGCTAGGATTATAAGCCCAGCTTTTTAGTTGGCTTAATTACTTGCCCACGAATTCTTCTCTGGGCTGTCTTTTCAAGTAGATTTTGTCATCTTTCATATATCTTAGGGTGCTGCTGTTTTCGAGCCATCTCAGGCCTCAGGATTAGGACACTGTAGCATTTGTGGCACTTGAGATCTCTTGATTTTGAAGAGGAAGTGGATGTTGGTCATGAGAGTTTGTGGTCAGAAGCAGTCACATCCATGTGCAAGAAAGACAAATCCCCCCAGCATGAAAAGCATCCCCATTGATCAGCTACCTTGGTAGCCTGGGCTCCAGATAAGTTTAGACTTTTACCTCCTTCAGATAAATGCCATCTCCCAAGAAAGACACCCTGTGGTGGTAAATACTGTCAACCTGATAGTATCTAGTGCTACCTAGGACAAAGCTCTGATCAAGTCTATAAGGAAGTTTCTAGGTTGAACTAATTGCAATGTGAAGAGCCGCAGCAAGTGTAAGCAACACTACACTAAGGGCTTGAGTAGAAGACAGAATAAAAAGGAACACAGAAGTTGGTGAGACAGCTCAGCAGGGAAAGGCACTTGCTACAAATGCCTGACAACCTGACTTCAACCCCAGAACTCATGTAACGGTGGCAGGAAGGAACTGACTCCGTGAAAGTTGTTCTCTTGCGTCCACACACATGGTGTGGCATTCGCCCCTCACCACCACCACCAATAATAATGATGAAGGGAGCCGGCAAGATGGCTTATTGAGTAAGAAGGGCACTTGTCACCAAACCCCCCATAAGTTACCATCTGGCTTGCACAAGCACACCGTGATGCATGCACAACACACACATAAATAATGTACAAAAAAATCAAAGCCAAAGGGGAGCTAAGCAGCAGCATTCCTTCCTCTGCCTCCTGTCTGAAAATGCAGGGTGGACAAGCTGCCCCAAGTCCCTGCCGTCACACCTTCCACACCATAATGGATCATACCCTGGAGCTGCCACCCAGACTGAAGCCTTCTTTCCTTCAGTGGCTTTTGTCAGGAAGTTTGTCCCAGCAAGAACACACACACACACGCCAAATAAAAGAGGACAAGCCAGGATGTGGTGGCACACGTCTTTAATCCAGCACTTAGGGAGGCAGAGACAGTGAGTTCAAGGCCAGCCTGGTCTACAAAGGGAATTTTAGGACAGCCAGGACTGTTACACAGAGAAACCCTTTTTTGTGTGTGTTTTAAAAACAAAAACAAAACAAAAAAAACAATGGCGAATTAATAACAGGAATGTATATTTTTGTTTATTTGGTTATAAACATTGCAAGTTGGCAACATATAGTGGGCCTGTAATCTCTGGGCTCGAGAGGCTGAGATGAGATCTAGAGTTCAAGTTTAGTCTGAACTACACAGTGAAACTGTCTCAAAAGAAAAAAAAAGTGGAGTTGAACCAGCCTAATTAAAGCAGACCAGAATGGATGAGAAATAAGTGGGCGTCATTGGAAAACCTTAAGAGCCAGGCTTTATAAAGGGGAGTATACAGTCAGCAGAGCAATGGCCTTCCCCAGGGTAGCTAGATCCCATCACCAGAACCTGGGACACAGAAACAAAGGACTGTGTTACTTTACCTGGCAAACAGGACCAGATAACAGATAGCATTAAGTCTGCTCTACTGATTTTAAAAACAGTAAAGCATTGTCTTGGATTATCCTGATGGGCTTATATGACCAAGGGGATCATTAAACAGGGAAGACAGAGGCAGGAGAATCTAACAGTGTAATGGCTCAGTGGTTAAGAGCACTGGCTTGCTCTTCCAGAGGACCTGGGACCCATATTCAATTCCCAGCACCCATATGGAGACTTACAACTGTAACTCCAGTTCCAGATTTGGAGTCCTCTTCTATCCTTCTCAGGCACTGCATGCACATGACAAACAGATATACAAGAAAGATAGATAGATGATAGATGATGATAGATAGATAGATAGATAGATAGATAGATAGATAGATAGATAGATGTGTGTGTGAGAGAGAGAGAGACAGAGAGAGAGAGAGAGAGATGCATGCTATCAATATTGTACATCCAAGGGTACCTTTCTATATGATTTGGTTGCAACTTCTCAGGCACTGCATGTACAAGATAAACAGATATACATGAAATATAAATAAATAGATATATAAATATATTGTACATCCAAGGGCATCTTTCTACATATGATTTGGTTGCAAAATATACCCTACTAGGAACACTGCTATTAAGACAGAACTTGGGCAGCTTTGGAGTGGATGACAAAGAGCTTTCAATTCTCACCTCTCGTGGCTTCAAAATATTCTGTAGCAATGAGGTGCTTCTTGGTGTCACTGTGCCAGCAGAGCAGGTGCTACGTGGTTGGCTGGGCTCTGCAGTCACTTGGCAAGTGACAATTCTAGGCCAGTCCTGCTCTAAGTACCCAGTGGTCTACTGAGCTTTCCTTATGTAGCCTTGGCTGTTCTGCAACTAGCTCTGTAGACCAGGCTGACCTCAAACTCAGCGATCTGCCTGCCTCTGTCTCCCAAGTGCTGGGATCAAAGGTGTGTACTTCCCAGCTATCTACTGACCTTTTTGATGGTCCGGAAATTCTACATCCCAGCTGAGTGTCCCATTTCTGAAGCAGAAGTTCCCTAAGACAGCCCAACCTCAGTGATCCCTGCCATATGGTGAGCTGCACCTTCCACCACTACAGAGTCAGCAGCAGCTTGCTTCACTGCCTCAGTAACTTAAAAGTCGGTTTCTTAAAAGGAATAAATATTCAAGTTGTGTGTGAAATAAATTCCATATACAATGGATAAAATAAAACCTATGACTCAGGTTCAGGGTCATGTGGTGATATGTTCAGAGGTGAAGGTCTTTGTCACAAGGCTGGACAAACTGAGTTGTATCCCCAAGACTCACAAGACAAGAACAATTCCCACAAGTTGTCCTCTGAATGAACTCCGCACTGAAGGCAGACACTCAAGGGCATACCTGTGCACATGCACATACACATACACACTAAGAAAATGTTTGTTTTTTTTTAAATCTATGACTCAGCTACATTTGGAGATTTCACTGTTTTGACTTGTTTTGACAGGATCTTGTATAGCCCAGGCTGGCAGAGGATGACCTTGAATGCTCGATCCTCCTGCCTCTACCTCTTAAGTGCTGGTGTTACTACACCCAGCAAGTTATTATAATCATACAGAAAGCTTGAGAATCTAAGGTTAAAATTATCATAAGAATTGGAGAGATCGGGGCTGGAGAGATGGCTCAGAGGTTAAGAGCATTGCCTGCTCTTCCAAAGGTCCTGAGTTCAATTCTCAGCAACCACATGGTGGCTCACAACCATCTGTAATGGGGTCTGGTGCCCTCTTCTGGTCTGCAGGCGTACACACAGACAGAATATTGTATACATAATAAATAAATATTTTAAAAAAAAGAATTGGAGAGATCATGATCTCAGGTGATGCTGGTCCTCAGAGGCAGCAGCTAGAAGCTTTTCACTCCATTCCGGTGGTGAAGGCCAGGGTCTCCACCGAATCCCAGCACCTCAGCCAGGACACTAGGTCCGTAGCTGTCCTTTACTGAGCCAGACAAGAGCTTAATGCCCACACCATCCCATGAGGTAGCAGTTACCCACGGCTGTTTACAATCAAGAGCCATCCTGGTTCCTTTGATTATCAACTTGACACACCCAGAAGAGGAAGGGATCCTCAACCGGAGAATTGCTTGGACAAGAATGCCCTGGGTGAATGTCCGTGGGACATTTCTTGCTTGCTAATTGGTGTAGAAGGGACAAGCCCACTGTAGGTGGTCCCATTCCTGGGCAGGTAGGCCTAGGCTGGCACCTGACTCAGGCATGACAACACGTCTTTAATCCCAGCAGGCAGATCTCTGTGAGCTCAAGGCCATCCTGGGCAAGCTCCAGGAAAGCCAGAGTTACAGAGTAAGACTCTCTGTGTAAAAGAAATAATAATGATGAAAATAAAAGACAGTTATCTGAGTGTAAGCCTGGTATCTGCGTCAAGCTCTTGCTTTGAGTTCCTGCCGTGGCGTCCCTCCTCCATGATGCACTATATCCTGTAAGCTAAAGTAAGCCCTTTTGCTCCCAAGTTGCTTTTGAAACAATAGCCAACTCTTAGAGGAGACAGAAGTGTGCAAAGGCCCACAAAAAAACTATGACTGACTGGCCATATTTGTCTGATTACCCGCTCTTTAACAGTGGATCAATCAGTCACCACCACAGCTACCTTTGAACATTGCCCAAAATCATTCCCAAGAGAGACGCCTGATAGACCCACTCCCCAGAAATCATCAGAGTACATTATACCTGCCACCACCACACATACCCCATCAATGCTCAGCTGTGGTCCAACTGAATGTGGTCAGCTAACAAAAAAGGACCAACATTGCCACCTAAAGGAAGATGAGAGCATGGCAGCCAGCATCCATGGTCTTGGGAGTCAAACAGTCCCAACACTGCCCCTAGAGGATGATAAAGGCATGGCAGCCAACAGCTATAGTCATAAGATTCTGACAGTGCCAACACTGCCTCTAGAGGAAGATGAGAGCATGGCAGCCAGCAGCCATGGTCTTGGGAGTCTAACAGTCCCAATACTGCCCCTAGAGGATGATGAGTGCATGGCAGCCAACAACCATGGTCTTGAGAGTAACAATGCCAACAGTGCCCCAGAGGATGAGGGCATGGCAGCCAGCGGCCTTGGTAATACAGTTCCATCTGGATCTTTGAAGGTTATCTGGGGAGGGACTGTCCCCTTCCAGGGGACCCATGAGCCATGTCCAAGCCCACCAAGTTAGCACTTTCAGCCCAAAGTCTCCGGGCTACTTCCTCATCTTCAGCCTCAGGAGACGGAGCCTTCTCTCTGAGTCCATCAAAGTACTTCCCAGAAACGCTCTCCAGTTCCTCTGCCACTGCCAGGTATGTGCTGGGCTGGGCCGCCAACTGGGGACTCTTGAACAGCAGCCAGAAGAAGGGCCCTACAATCAACCACAGAACATTCAGTCAAAAAAAAGGAAAGAGAGAGAAAAAAGAAAATTCCCTGCTCTACCCCCCCAAAATCCCTAGGGATGGAACCTTCCCTGAAGACCCACGGACCCACCTCCATGCCTTTGTCCTCTTGCAGTTCCCTCTACCTAAAGGTCCCTTCCCTGGCAGCATTCCCCTCCCCCCCCCAAAAAAAAACTCCAAACAGAGGGATGAGCACAAAATCTGCCTCCTACAGGAAACCTCCCCAGGGTTTCCAGAAAAAATGAAAACGTATTTTTCCCTATTCTATCCTTGAACATAATCTTTCTTCTCAGACAGGGACACATGTAGCCCAGGCTGGCCCTGAACTCACTATACAGCCAAAGATTATCTTAAACTTCTTATCCTCCTGCCGCCACCTCCCGAGTACTGGACAGCATATACCAACACGTTTGATTTTATGTGGTGCTGCAGATCAAACCCAGGGTTTTGTGACATGGTAGCCAAGCACTCTGTCCACTGAGCTACATCTCCAGCCTTCAATTTACTAAATATACTTCAAGGTACTCTTAGGTTAAAATTCTTGATACATGCCCACTAGATGACTCTCAAGGATTATAAATACCAGTTATAATGTTCTATTGACTCAGACTATATTCTTCTTCTTCTATTTCTTCTCTCATACATCCTAACCACAGTCTCCACTTCCCCCACTCCTCCCAGCACCCCCTCGTTCCCTCCCCTCTCATACAATACATCCTAACCACAGTCTCCACTCCCCCCACTCCTCCAGCACCCCTCGTTCCCTCCCCGAGGTCACTCCTCCTCCATTTCCTATCAGAAAAGAGCAGGTGTTCCAGAGTTATCAACTGGACACCAAATAACAAGACGCAACAAGACTAGACACAAACCCTCACATCAAGGCTGGACAAAGGAACTTAGTGGGAGGGAAAGGGTCCCAAGAGCAGACAAAAGAGTCAGAGACACCCCCACTCCTATTGTTAGGAGTCCCAAAAAAAAGCAAGCTAATAACTATAACATATATACAGAGGACCCAGTACAAACCCATGCAGGCTCTGTGATTGCCAATCCAGTCTTTATGAGCCCTGCTTAGTTGATTCTATGAGCCGTGTTCTCACAGTGTCCTCAACCCCTTCGGCTCCTACAATTCTTCCTCCCCCTCTTCTATGGGGTTTCCTGAACTCCAAGGGGAGAGATGTGATGGAGACCTCCAATTTCAGCTCTCTCCACCTAATGTTTGGCTATGAGTCAAACTACATTCTTGGTCAGGCACTGTGCAGTCAATATGGGCAATCTCACCTCTTCTTCTCACTGACTATGAGGACAGTCCTATCATGGACCTCACTATGCAGATAAGGAAACAGGCTCAAAGCAACAAGCATGGTGATCTTAGAGTATCTGTGATCCCAGTACTCAGGAAGCAGAGGCAGGAGGAATGGTTAAATTAGTCTACATATTAAAATGTTATAAAAACCAGGAGGTGTGTTTCCTGGTGACTTAATTTTGAGTGAAGCTGAGGAGGCTACCCTGTGTACAGCCTGACCCTAGAAATCAGCTTGATGAAGGATTTTCATTGGTTAATTAATAAAGAAACTGCTTGGCCCAATAGGACAGAAAATTAGGTAGGCGGAGTAGACAGAACAGAATGTGGGAAAGAGAGGGGAGACGCTTCAGGCAGTCACCATATGCAGTCGCCATGCTTCTCCTCTCTGAGATGGACGCAGGTTAAGATCTCTCCTGGTAAGCCACCCCTCGTGGTGCTATATAAATTACTAAATGTGGGTTAAAGCAAGATATGAGAATCAACCAATAAGAAGCTACAGATAACGGGCCAGGGGCCAGGCAGTATTTAAATGAATACAGTTTCTGTGTATTTTGGGTAAAGCTAGCCGGGTGGTGGGACACAGCCTGCCGTTCCTTCAACATCAGCTCAAGGCTTATCCTCCAGGAAAATTTTCTTTTTTTGTTTGTTTGTTTGTTTGTTTGTTTTTCAAGACAGGGTTTCCCTGTAGTTTCTAGAGCCTGTTCTGGAACTAGCTCTTGTAGACCAGGCTGGCCTCGAACTCAGAGATCCGCCTGCCTCTGCTGGGATTAAAGGCGTGCGCCACCACCGCCCGGCTCAGGACAATTTTCTTATTCATCAGTGGGGCTATAGCCTGTTTTCTGTTGACCTGAGGTCAGAACCACATAGAATTATGACTCATCTTCTACCCCAGGAAGACATGTGAAGGAGCAGAAAGTGGCACACACAGCACTCAGAAGGTGAAAGGGTCAGAAGTTTAAGACCAGTCTCACCCATATAATGAGTTCAAGTCCAGCCTAGTCATTAAGGCCATGTTGATGGGGGAAAAAAAATGTCAGGTGTGAAGGCACATTTATTTAATCCCAGCACTCTGAAGCAGAGGCAAGCAGATCTCTGTGAGTTTGAGGCCAGCCTGGTCTACATAGCAAGTTCCAAGTCAGTCAGAGATACATAGTGAGACCCAGGGAGAAAGAATCAAAAAGAAATAAAGTGACCATCTCTGAGGGAAAGTCCTGGATCCCCAGCTAACAAGGCTCTGTGAGGGGATACCAAGCTGGAAGGGGACTCACCAAGTGTGAAGCTGGAGAAGGCAGAGTTGTGCATGTCTGTATGTCTGCCCAGCTCTGTCCTGGCCACACCGGGGTGCAGAGCATTGACCGTCACACCTGTGCCTGGGAACAATAGAGACTGTCAAGTGGTAGAAGATAGCTTAGCTGTTAAAGAGCTTGCCACACAGGAGGTCCTGAGTTTGATGCCCAGAACCCAGGTCAAAACACATGCCTGTGATGGTAATCCAGGCTTCTAATCCCTAGTGAGTGCTGGGGAGGCAGAGACAGGTAGATCCCCAGGGCTCACTGAAGCTATAGCCTAGCCTAGGTGATGAGCTCCAGGCCAAGGAGAGACACTGTCTCAAATAAAAAGCAACATGGATGGCAGCCAACATTGTCCACTGACTTACACACACACACATACAGACCACATGCATGCACACGTGCTCGTGCACGCATACAAACAGGCACACATAAAGACTAGTGAAAAAGACCAGGTTGGCCCCTTGCCTAGAAGGCTGCTGTAGCCACCACTACACTCTGGGTCTTCCCTAACCTAGGCTGTTTCCCACACTTGAACCCACATTATCCTCTGTGCTCTGAAGCCTCCATCTCAAGTGGCCTCCCCAGCACAGCAGCCCTGGGGGCATAAGAGACCCACATTCCTGGGCTCTACCACCCCCACCAGCGTCTGAAGCAGGGGACTGGAATGGGATCTAAGATGCTGCAGTTATGACTGTCTCCCAAAAGTGGCCTGCACTGCTGGCCACAGACAACTTTTGAGAAGCAAGAAGCCAGGGAAAGCTTCTTTATCCCTAATACTACATTCCTTCCATTAGAGTGGAAGGAACTGGGGAACCACCCAGGAGGACCCCTGAATTCAACCAACTAGATGCCAGGAGCAGCCTCTCACGAACCCATTTGTGACAGGCATGTCTGCAAACACTGATGTGTTCCCAGAGCCAAAACCAGTCGCGGTGGACAACCACTGGCTTAGAACACCAGAGGCTTAGAAAGCTATCCAAGATAAGCATGTCTGATGACGGCAGGCTGGTTGAGGCCAAACAGCAATCATTAGAACCACGATTTACTAGTGATGTCCACCTCCAGCACTGGAAGGGGCCACGGCATGGTGGTACAGGTGCCATCCTTTTGTCTAAAGTCCACCAACAGCTCCGGGTTACAGAACTATTCCAGACGAGGAGGAAGGAAGGAGAGAGAAAAGCTCGCCATGTGCACACCTTGCAGCCGGCGGCTCAGCTCCTTGGTGAAGAGGACAACAGCCAACTTGCTCTGGCAGTAGGCCGCCTTGGTGTCATACTTTTTTGTCTTCCAATTCAAGTCATCAAAGTCTATGTGCCCAGCAACATGAGCCAGGGAGGACAAGTTGATGATGCGCGAAGGGGCCGAGGCCTTCAGCTTGTCCAGCAGCAAGTTTGTCAACAGAAAGTGACCTAGATGAAGGACGACAAGAAAACACTATCTTCTCACAATGGCTATTTTACTTTTTTAAGATATTTTTTATGTGTATGAGTGTTTTGTCTGCATGTGTATCTGTGCAAAACATGCATGCAGTGCCCATGGAGACCACAAGAGGGTGGTGGATCCCCTGAAACTGGAGTCAGAGATGGGACTCAAACCCAGGTCCTCTGCAAGAGCAGCCAGTCCTCTTAACCACTGAGCCACAATTTTAATTTTTCATTCCCAGCGGTAGCATAATCCTCCTCTTCCTCTATTATTCTCCCTTACCCACTTTATTATTCTGCTTGGAGTTGTTTTGTTTTTTTGAGGAGAAAAAAACTTAGATTTACATTCAGCTGATTTTTCTTTTTTTTTTTCTTTTTTGGCTTTTTTTTTTTTTTACAAGACAGGATTTCTCTGTGTAGCCCTAGCTGTCCTAGAACTCAGTCTGTAAAGCAGGCTGGCCTTGAACTCAGATTTTTGTTTCCAATTGAACATGGACCACAGCACGTGGAGGGAAGAGCATCCTTCGGGAGCTTGTATCCTCCTTCCCCCACCTCAGGGATCAAACGCAGATCAGGCTGAGACAAGTCTCACTATGGAGCTCTGCCTGATGAGCCTAAGAACCCACTCAGTTGGTTAGACTAACCTTGAACTCCAGGCAATCCTCCTGCCTCTGCAAGGATTAAAGGTGGCAGCAATGGATATGAGGACAGGCTGACTGTGACACCTGTTGTTGATCTCAGCCAACCCATCAGGCTGGGCAGATACCCCATCCTCCCTCACTCCATGGACATCAGGAGCTGGGCACTTGGTTGAAAAGACCTTCTCCCTTCCATCAAGGGTGTATTAGTGGCTGTGCTCCCCCACTAGAGCCATGGTGGATGACACCAAGCCCAGTGTCTCAGTTACTATTCTATTGTTATGAAGAGATACCATGTCATCCCTTACAAAAGAAAGCACTTGCCTAGTTTTAGAGGGTTGGTCCATAGTAACCATGGTGGCGGGCAGGCATAGTATCATTATATCCTGGTCCACAGGCAGAGGAGGAAAGAGACAAAGCCCAATAACACACCGCCTCCAACAGGCCACAACTCTTAACTCTTCCCAAACAGTTCCACTACCTGGGAACCAAATATATGAGG